>NW_023637574.1:321974-432184 GCF_015220235.1 Choloepus didactylus
TTCTCTCCCCCTCCTCTCTCCCTCCCTTCTTTTCTCTCAATTTCCCTAACCCCTGCCCTCACTGCTTTCTAGTATCCACTCCCCAACCCCCATTTTCTTCAAACCTTAGGGTCATGATGTTCCAGAGCTGTTAATATCCAAATTATAAATCTTTTACAGTTTTCCTGTAAAAGGTTTCTTTATTAAAATCATTTCAAATTTCTCATTTTGACTATCCTAGGGTTTTCTGTCAGATCACTACTCATTTATGAGGAAATAAAAAAGATAAAGAGGGAAGCCTGTTAAAGTTGGTGAATATCGTGAAGTGACATAATACCAGAGACGGAGTGGAGCTGGTCCTGACAGATGATGTGGTCTAGTTCCAGGGTCTCTGTATCTTTTGAAAAAGAATTTTTGCTTGTTACACAACTAATCAATGGTAAGGCCAAGTCTAGAAATCAAATCTGCTTATTTGGCCTACACCTTTTTAAGCCATATATATATTTTATCTATGATTGAGATTTTTCATATGTACAATGCCACATGCTTAATCAGATGCTTATGATTTTCTGTGAACTACGATTTCTCTTTAAATTCTATAAGGGGTTTTCAAGCACATCTATTGGATTCAATCACTCAAGTGGTTCCACTCTTTCAAATACAAGAACAATAGGCATTTACAACTCTTCTGACATTCACATTACTGCTTCTGCTAGCAGGTAAGTGAGCATGTAATGATATTGTAACACAGTGCACCTTATGATCCATTCCAGGTTTAAGAATATTTCCCAAATCTTGAGGGCAGTTACCAAGATTATTAAATTCTTTTCAAAACCATCACTAACCTAGGGTTACCCCTGAAGGAAAAATAGAGGACTAGTTACATTTTCCAGAGAAAACCACATTGTACCCTTATGAACAAAAGATTTTGCTTTTTCAGATGTAGCCACCATGTTTGCTTGTCAATATGAGATTGTTTTATGCTAACAATACTTCTTTGATTTAATTTTAAAATATGTTCCACATGAAACATAAAAGTAAGTCAATCCATAATAGCTTTGGCTGACACATGCTGTAAAACATGGTTGATGACACACAGTCATCCCTTTTGCTGTAAAAATAGGTTTTATAGCAATTATTATCTCTCACTAACACCCTATGTGCAAGAAGAAAAATGACGGCCAAACAGAAGGGATGCTAAACGTTTCTTTACAAATGTACAAATCTGGTGTTTCTGTCAGTCTAACTTGTAATATGTCCCCCAAGTATTGAAGCATGAATTTATCTGCATACATTGCTTCCATAGTTGTCTATATAAATTTCTCAATAATTATATTATTCCTGGCATAGGAATAACCTGTTAGTGTTCCGTTTTTGTCCTATACTATGACATCACGTCCATCAAATTCTCTACAACGATCACTTTCTTTGTGTCTCATGTAACTTGTGTGCATTTTTCATTCTAAGGGGCCTCTTTTTCATTTTTGATATTCACTGGACTAGCAAGTTCTACTGAAATCACACACTCCTAATCATCTCTTCGGCCCTTGAGTGATAATGAATGAATACATAGTGACCTTGAAAAGCATTATTAGAAAGCATCTAAATGCAGGACTTTACCTTTCATTTGCTGTATTCCTCTCTCAAGCTAAGTTTGGAATCATGTTTATAAAGAACAAAAGCCTATCTCTCTGATCTCCTTCATTAGTCTAAACACTGGAGCAAAGGTTATTTTGGACTGGACCTATCATTTTTAAAGCAGGCCAGCAGCTTTTTAGTAATAGAAAAGATGAAAATAAAGTCATTTTCTTTCCTGAAAAATAATTAACTTTATAGAAATATCTATCTTAACCATGTGTGACAGTAATTTGATTATAAACAAAAGCCAATACCCCTCTTTCTTTCTAGTTCTACCTATCTAATCTATTAATCTATCTATCATCTATCTATCTATCATCTAACTCTCTATTCCAGTTTGCTAATGCTGCCATTGCAAAACACCAGGAAATGGACTGGCTTTTATAAAGGGGGTTTATTTGGTTACAAAATTACCTGTCTTGACACCGTTAAGTGTTCAAGGTAAGGCATAACAATAGGATACCTTATCGAAGGAAGTCAATGGTGTCCAAGAAAACTCTGTAAGCTGGGAAGGCACATGGCTAGAATCTGCTGATCCCAGGTTGAGTTACAGCTCCTCTCTCAGATCCTGTGTGTTCTTTAAAATGTTGCTCTTGTCACTGTTAGCTGCTCTGAGGTCCTTCTGTCTGTGAAACCTTTTATATGACTCCAGTGATCCAATTAACACCCACCCAGAATGGGCGGGGTAACACCTCCATGGAAATTATCCAATCAAACATTTCACTCACATTGATAGAGTCACATCTCCATGGAAACCCTCAATCAGAAGGTTCCAACCTAATCAACACTAACACATCTGCCCCCACAAGATTGCATTAAAGAATATGGCTTTTTCTGGGGGATATAATATATACAAATTGGTACACTATCCATCTACCTATCTCTAATTATTTAAATTAAAAACTCAGCATCCTGTTATGTTTGAAACATAGAAGACATACTTTTTTTTTAAATTATCAAATGAGTGGATAAATGACAAGAAAAATCTTGAGTATGTGATGCTTTGTTGTAATAAGAATAATCCAAATATCCTGAAAGGTGTTGTTTATCTAGGTATATAACTTATATCCTACAATATGTGAATAAAGATCTTAAATAAATATTATGTAAATTACTTTTCAAGAGATATGCCAAGCTGAAATCGAGAATTTAAAGTAATGTTGACCAAATTGGAAGGCCATGCAAAATAGGCAAAACAAGTTATCAGGGTTTTCCAACAGAAAACAAATAAATAAATAAATCAGGAAAGGTCCCGGAGCTGTACTACTGTCTGACAATGTCCACCAAGAAGGAAGGGAAATAAAGGAATATAATATTGTTTTTAAAAAGGAATAAAACATCTCCCATGCTTCACAAGACCTTGTGTGGGTACCTAAATAAAATAAAGGTAGGGAGACATGTAACCCATGCAGAAATGTCAATCCAATAAAAACCATGAGACTGAAAACCATATATCAGAAAAATCAATACACTTGCACGGACACTTGTGACCCAAAGGATGCAAGAGGGCAGCAAACCTGTGGTTCTTAAACTGTAGCTGGGCAACAGCATCAGCTGGAGTGTGATAAAGCACAGAATGCTGTGCCCCCCCAAAAAGGCCACCTACCTTAGCATCTTGCTTCTAAATCTCACAAATGCAGCCACAGAAACTTCATGGGCTAACTCAATGCTGGTGAAGGACTAGGTCAATATTACTTCATAAATAAAATTATGGAATATATGGATTTATAGATAGAGACAGAGACATTGCAATTAAACATAATAGTTTGAACTCTTACAGTTTATAGCTGCTTTCTCTGAAAACCACACTGAAAGGAATAAAATGCTTAAGCTTTCAAGGAAAGGAAATAAATATGAAGAAAAGTTCAGCACTCTAGAAATATAAATACAATTTAGTGATGGGAAAGTGGATGGATAATAATAATTGTCCTAGAAAACTGGAGGGAAATGAAAACTGCCTGCAGTGGAGAAAAGCCATGGAAAGCAAGCTGGTTCACTCTGCAGAATGTTCCCTGGATTCAGAACTAGGGGTACCAGTTGCATCTGAAGACTGGGGATGCTGACTGTCCTCCTTACGAAAGGAAGATTGGCAAAATGTACAAGGAATTTTAGAGTCTGTGCCAGTTTGAATGTCTTCTGTCCCCCAAAACGCAATTATCTTTGATAACAATCTTGTGTGGGCAGATGGATTAGTGTTGATTAGATTGTAATTCTTTGATTGAGTGTTTCCATGGAGATGTGACCCACCCAACTCTAGGTGATAACTCTGATTGATAATTTCCATGGAGGTGTGTCCCCGCCCATTCAGTGTGGGCCTTGATTAGTTCACTGGAGCACTATATAAGCTCAGACAGAAGGAGTGAGCTTGCTACAGCCAAGAGGGACACTTTGAAGAATGCACAGGAGCTGATAGGGGAGCTGTGGATGAGAGACATTTTGAAGATGGCCTTTAAAAGCAGACTTTTGCTCCAGAGACGCTAAGAGAGTACAAATGCCCCAAGAGCAACTGAGAGTGACATTTTTGAGGAGCTGTGGCCTAGAGAGGAACGTCATGGGAGAAAGCCATTTTGAAACCAGAACTTGGAGCAGATGTCAGCCACGTGCCTTCCCAGCTTATAGAGGTTTTCCGGATGCCATCGGCCATCCTCCAGTGAAGTTACCCAATTGTTGATGCCTTACCTTGGACATTTTATGGCCTTAAGACTGTAACTGTGTAACCAAATAAAAGCCAATCCATTTCTCTTGCTTTGTGAAAAGGCAGCATTAGCAAACTAGAACAGAGCCCTTCCCAAACCATATGGAGCCAGATATGGAGGCCTTCTCTGCCTTGTGAGGGAAAAAAAGGAGTCTTCCTTTCTGGACTTTGAATTAGAGTGACTCTAGGCTTGGGCACATCAGGCATAAAAAAAGTTAGGGAAAGAGATGAGCACCTGAAAATTAAATGATGGTAACACCAGCCCTCCCCCTGCTTGTCTCCTACCACAGTGGAAGCCAGGATTATAAAGTCTCCAGGCAGCAGAGTAGAAAGTTCTATTTTGATTAACTAAGTATCAGCTCAACCATAAACACATCCCCTAATGTGATTTTTAGCATTTCTTTTTCTCAATATTAATGTTAAATTATTATATTATCATCAATAAATATATTGATAAATTATGTAATCAATATTAATTAGTGTTAATTAATTGATAATAATATTAAATTCCAAGATCACTAGGAAAAATTTCTGATATAAAGCACGGACCAAACAAAACAAACAATGCAACCAAAAGCCCACAGAGAATGCAGAAAACTCAATGAAGTTTAAAAAAAAAAAAATGCTGAAATTATCAGTGAGATAATGGCTTATTTATGAAAAAAAGAGCCATTAAATAAAAGGAAAAAAGAAACATGAAATATAAAAGTGCATCTGGAAATTAAAAATCTGACAACAAGAATCAAAAATTCAGTGGAATGAACATAAAGGTAAGGAAATCTCCTGGAAATAGAGGAAAAAAGGGGGTGGGGGACAAATAGAGGGCATATAGAAGAGAAATGATTTGAGAGGGGATCAGCTTAGGAGGTCCAAAATCTAAATAATAGGAGTGTTGAAAAAAGGGAACCACTTAAGCAGCAACCAGGAAATTGTCATGTAAATAACAGCTGAGGAAATGTGAAAGGGGATTACAGCCTAGATTATGAAATTCACGCTGTCTGCAGGGCTGTGGCAGTGAGGATCACTGGAGCAGATGCCTCTGAGGTGATGGCTGGAAAATCGGATGGTCTCACCGACGTGCAAGTCTTGTTTCATTTAATGCAAAATCCAAACAAACAAACAAAGAAAAAGAAACACAACACCACCCGCTCTGTGGCGTGGCCCTCTAAAATTTCTTATTGAGAATTTAAAAAAAAAAAAGGTCCTAAAGAGAGAGAATCACTAATTCAATTGATATCAGATTTTTCCATGGCAATGCTGGGAACCAAAAGCAATGGCTCTCTTTATATAAAATATAAAGGAAATTTATTTTCAATTGAGATATCTATTGATATCTAAACCGTATGTTGAATGAAGACATTTGCAGACCTGCCGGGAGCTTCCTAACTGCACATCTCAGGAAACATTTTGTCAGAAGCTGCTACAGGATTTGCCCCCCATCCTCCCTACCTCCACCCCAAAAAGTAGCAAGTCTATGCCAAGAAGAGGAAGCAACAGCATCTCAGAAAGGAGACAGTGAATCATTGCATTCAATAGGAGGGGAGTTGGGGATGTTTACAGAACGATGGTGAAGGGATGACGGGATGACGTAGGACAAAAGTAGGGCAAAAGTTCTAGAGGTACCCAGTAAACACTGGTGTAAAAGGAAAGAAGGACCCAGGAGGGGTGCAACAAGAAAAAAGAAATTTGATCCATCAATTAAAGTATTTGAAAATATTGAAATAAATTCTTTTTTTCCAGAAAGTATAAAAACATAACTTAAGTAAATTAAAACCTAAGGGAATCGTTAGCTCCACATTGAAAATACGCAAAATGATATGTATTATGGTACATTACTTTGCACAGCTGTGAAAAATATTTAGTTACTCATAATATTATAACCCCTGATTTAACAACCAAAAATGTGATACAACTCTTTGAGGGTAGAGAAAAGGAAGTGTGTGTGCATATGAAAAGGATTGCCTCTACAGAGCAGAAATTAGTCCGGAAGGAAAAGGACAGGAGAATGCAAGTTTCTACAAGAATGCAAGTATTGTAATTTTGTTTTTTTAGAATTTTTGTATTTATTACATTCGATTTCATAGCTGTTTTATACTTTTTATTTTTATGATAACATTTTTAAAAGACAACTGTTTTATAATACTTAAGCTGTCTAATCCTACTTTATATAAATTTTATTTGAAATTTATATCAGAAACAAGCTTGCCTCAGTGCCCTTTCCCCATCCATTCAGGTCACTGCTAAGAGATAAAATAGAGTGAAATATAATTTCTTTAACTTTCTAAAAATGTAAATCCAACTAATACCTGACTGTGGTAAGTGGCCAATGTCATTATAACAAGCAAGCTTATTATTAATCATAAGACTAGGCTTCTCTAGTCATGAGAAATGAACTTGTTCTCCATGAGTAATTATTAACTGCTAAATCCTAGATGGTAGCCACAAGGGAGAGAGAATGTGGGTATTATAAACAGAATAGTTCTATGATTTTCATTTAACCTATGAGCAGCTTATCTCCTGTGATCAGTGGCCTATCTAAAAGACCAGGCTAAAAATTTCATTTAAAATAAATGCCATTTTACCAGACGGCTTATATTACAAAATAATCCAGCAGTGAGACACAGGATTCATTAGTGATGGTAGAAAATTCATGAAAGGGAGAGAGAGAGAAGATTGGCAGATGAGATGATCTGAAGTCAAATGAATAAATAGTAGTATTTCTAAACTCTCATGCCTTGATTTGCTCCATATTCTCTTATCTCTTTTACACATAACAAAAGGATTAATATCAGGGGAAAAAACAGTGGGGGGCACAGAATTAAAAATGCTGTATGATAAAGATAGGGATAGTTTTATACATGATGTGAATTATATTTGTTTCTTAAACAATTGCAAAATTCAGTTGGAAAATTTTCTAACATGTATTGCATATGGAATTCTATGATACAATTGTGCAATCATGAGATAATTTAATGGAATATTTTATAGATCAATTAGACCTAATTATCATTTTTGATATTTTCTTCCTAATATCAATTACTTCTACTTTTCCATATTTAAGCTGAGCATTTGTGTGGTCTCTATACCAATGGCATTCCATTTCTTAAATTATAGGAATTGTTACTACTTTGTCCATCATTAAGTTTAGCTTGATTAAATATGTTGTTAATGGCATAAATCAACACTTTTTAAAAATAGACGGCCTACTGTCCAACCCACCAAATCAAGTAACAAAAAATAAAACTGAAATGAAAGAGAAGACCCTATTATAATGAGATGTGGTAGTAGTTAGGACAAGCTTTAATAAAGTAGTATCATTTTAACAGCACCCTGCAGGATATGTAGAATCTGAAGCATGATAACAGAAGGTGGTAGGTTGCTTTAGATAGGAAAAGAAGTGAGAAATCCTGTACCAATTAAGCATTATCTCACCATTCCCTACCCCACCCCAGCCCCTGGTAACCTATACTCTAGTTTTTGACTCTACGAAATTGCTTATTCTAATTATTTCATATGAGTAAGTTCATCACTATTTTTCCTTTAGTGTCTGATTTATTTCATTCAACATGATGTCTTCAAGGTTTATTTTTATTGTCATGTACATTAGAACTTCATTCTTTCTTTAAAGTTGAATAATATTCCATTGCATGTATATTCCACATTTTGTTTATGCGTTCATCAGCTGATGGACACTTGGGCAGCTTCCATCTTTTGCCAATTGTAAACAATGTCACTGTTGGGGAGACTGAAAAAAATTGGTAATGGATGGTGATAATGGTAGCACAACATTCTGAATGTAATTATTATCACTGAGTTATATATTTGAAGGTGGTTAAAAGGGATGTTTTAGGCTGCATATATGTTACTGGAATAAAAATTTAAAACAAAATACCATAAGACTGTACAACACAAACAGTGAATCCTATTGTAAACTATGGATTTTAGTTAGTCGTGTAATTTTAATAACATTGTTTCATCAGATGTAACAAATGTACCACACTAATGCAAACTGTTAATATTTGGGGGAAACTGTGTGTTGTGGTCAGGGGTTATATGAGAATTCTGTATTTTCTGCATGATGTTTCTGTAAACCAGAAACTTCTTTAATAAAACACTAAAAATCAAAAGGGAGAAAAAGATACACCATGTGTATACTAATAAAAGATAGCTGTAGTAGCTATATTTCAGACAAATATGACAGCAAGGAAAATTATGAGAGCTAAAAGGAGGGTTTATATAATTATAAAGGGGTGAATTCTCCAAGAATCCATAATAATCCTTAATATGTATGCACCTAACAACAGCATATCAAAATATGTAAAGCAAAAACTAATAGAACTGCAAGCAGTAGGTAAATCCATGATTACATGTAGAGACTTCAACATTCCTCTGTTGATCCAGCCACAAGGAAATCATTAAAGATAAAGCTGAAGTAAACAGCATCATCAATCAACTGGGTCTATTTGGTATTTACAGAAAAATTCAAACAAAAGCAGCAGAGTGCACATTCTTCTCCAACACACACAGAACATTCATCAAGACTGATCACATTCTGGGACATAAAGCTTATCTTAACAAGTTTAATAGAATGCAGATTATTCAAAGTATGCGCTCAGACCACAGTGGAATTAAACTAGAAACCAATAACAGAAAGGTAGCTGGAAAGACCCCAAATATTTGGGGAGATTCAACAACGCATTTCTGAAAAACCCAAGAATCTAAGAAGAAGCCCTAAGTGAAATGTAGAAAGATGTTGAATTAAATAATATGAAATATTCATATATGGGGTACAGTGATAGCAGTGCTTAGAAGGAAATTTATAGAATTCAATGCATATATTAGAAAAGTAAAAAAGGTCTACATGAATAAAGAAACAACAGAAAGAAGAACAAGGTAAGCCTAAAACAAGCAGAAGTAATAAAAATTAAAGCAGGAGTCAATTAAATTGAAAACAAAAAATCAATAGAGAGTATCAATAAAAACAAAAGCTGTTTCTATGAAAATATCAATAAAATTGATTAATCTCCATCCAGATTAACCAAGAAAAAAAGAGAGAAGACACAAATTAGCAATATCAGAAATGATCTATTTATCTCATGAATATTAAAATGATAATAAAGGAATATTATGAATAATTGCATGCCCTTAATTTTGATAATTTAGATGACGTGGACTAATTCCTTGAAAGACACAATCTATCCAAACTTACACAGGGTGAATAGATCATATTAAAAGTCCTTTATCAATTCAAGAAATTGAATCAACCATTAATAACCTCCCAAAATATAAGAGAGCAGGTCCAGATGGCTTCACTGGTGAGTTCTATCAAGAATTTGAATTAAAATTACACCAATTCTTTACAACTTCTTCCAGAAAACAGCAGCAGAGGGAACACTTTCTAACATATTCCATGAGGCAAGCATTACTTAATTTGCGAAACAGATGCATACATTACAAGAAATGAAAACTACAGACTAATATCTGTCATACACATAGATGCAAATATCCTGAAAAGAATATTAGCAATCAAGTCCAACAGTGTATAAAAGAATTTCCCTGAATGACCAAGTGGGATTTATTATAGTTATGCAAGGCTGGTTCAACATTTGAAAATCATTTAATGTAACCCATCAAACGAACAGGCTGAAGAAGAAAAATAATGTGATCACATCAAAACATGCAGAAAAATTGTTTCACAAAATCCAACACATGCCCGTGATAAAAACTCTTAGCAACCTAGGAAGGGGGGTGGGGGGTAGGTTACAGAACTGATAAAGAATATGGTCCAAATATATCAATATATCAATATTTCATGAAAGAAAAAATAGATAATTTGGAGTTTATTGAAATTAAAATATTCTGCTCTGTGAGAAACACTGTGAAGAGAATGAAGAGGCAAGCCGCAGACGGGGAGAAAAATTCGCAAAACATGTATCTGACAAAGGACTTATATCTCAAGTATATAAAGACCTCTTAAAACTGAAAATAAAACAAACAACCTGATTTAAAAATGGGCAAAAGATCTGAACAGGCACTTCACCAAAGAGATATACAGATGACAGATAAGCAAATGACAAGATGCTCAACATCCTATGTATTAGTCATCAGTGAACTGCAAAGTAAAACGGCAATGAGATACCACTGAGTGTCTATTAGAATGGCTAAAATCCAAAACCTGATAATGCCAAATGCTGATGAAGATGCAGAGCAACAAGATTGTTCATTTCTTGCTGGTGGGAATATAACTGCTACAGCCACTTTGGAAGATAGTCTGACAGTTTCTTACAAAGCTGAGCACTGGGTAACCATACAATTCAGCAGTTGTGCTGCTAGGTACTTCCTCAAATGAGTTGGAATCCCATTTCCACATAAAAAACTGCACACAAATATTGACAATAGCTTTATTCAGAACAGTTCCAAACTGGAAGCCACCAAAGTATCCTTCATCAGGGAAACAGATAAACAAACTTGGAGTCATTCACGCAGTGGAATATATTCAGTAAGAAGAAGTGAGATATCAAGCCACAGAAAGATATGGAGGAATGGTAAGTGCATTTTGCTAAATGAAAGGAGCCAATCTGAAAGGGCTACATATCACAACATTTTGGAAAAGGAAAAGCTTTAGACATGGTAAAACAAACAAACAAAAAAACAATGGTTGTCAGGGATTTGTAGGGGAGGGACAGGAGTGATGAATAGTTTAAATGTGGGGGGCTTTTAGGATGGCAAAATTTTTCAATATGACACTGTAATATGGATACATGACCTACCCAAGTACCTCTGCACATCCTTTGTTCATGTGTAAAACATGATCCCATTTTTATGGGAGCAATCCTGAAGTTCCATTGGAAACATGCATTCAGCACAAGATGCAGAACTTCTTTACTTCATGTGCATTTGTTACGGGTGAACAAAATACCTATACATCAAAATACAAATAATCTTCCCTGCACAGACGATAAGCAATTATGGCCCATGAACAAAAATTGAAATAATAACTTCTGTTTACATAATGGAGAATAGGAAGTGACAACATGATTTCATAGAGTCACCACAATCCCTAGGGGTAGAAATGATAAAGACTTAATTTCTGGGCAAGCTAAAATATTTGCACCTTGGAAAAGTATCCAATGCAAAACACAGTTCTATTTTTTTTCTTCCATTTTTCCTAAGATCCTGTGTACTCCAGAGGTAGAGCAGGGAACAACGCTACTCATTCTTTTTTTACTGCTGAACAAGGAATACTATTTGTGATTTTCTACACTGCCATACTTTCATAGCAAAGTCTACATTGATTTGGACTGGGTTACAGCTAAGAGTAACCGGAACCTCAAATTAGAGTGGCTTAAGCCAGACTGAAGCTTTTTCCTTCTCATGTAGTCGTCTAGAGACATGTCGTCCAGGGCTGAGTGATGCCTTTGTTCCAAGAGGTCATCGGGAGCCCAGGCTTCCTCCAGATTTCCACTCGGACCGCCTAGAGCATGGTCCTCACTGTCCAGTGTGAATCCGTCACACTCACATTCCAAGCAGCAGGAAACGAAACAGGGAGAAGGAGGAACGAAAGTCCCAGACAGTGATTATTTAAGGAAATGTTTCAGGCATGCCATTAGCATTTCCCTTTATATACCATAAAATAAAACATAGTCACATCATCATGTTGGACTTCGAGTGAGTTGGGAAAACAGAGTGAAAGCTTGTGTCCATCTAAATATGGTCTCTTGGTCCTGGACACTTCCTTTGTAGAAATTACAGCAGTCTTAGATTTCCATTTACTTTTGTGGTTACTTGATTTAATTTGAGGAAACATATATACAACATAGATCTTCCCATACCAGTGCCTCCCAGCATACCATTCAGTAGGATTAATCACATTCATAATATTGTAGCACTCTTATTACCAGCTATTACCAGAAATTTCTCACCATCCTAAACAGAAGCCCTACACTAATTTTGCATTAACTGCCCATTGCCACTGCCCCCACCCCTGGTGATCTGCACTCTCCATCACCACATTCATTACCAGAAATTTCCATCACCCCAAACATTAACTGTACCAACTAATCATTAAATCCATTCCCTAACCTTACCCAGCCCCTAGTTACTTGTATTCTGGTTTCTGACTCTATGAGTTTTCTTCTTATAACTATTTAATATCAGTGAGATCATACAATAGTTGTCCCTGGGTGTCTGGCTCCTTTCCTTCTTTAAATGGTGTTGATATTTTTCAAGAACATAGTAGCCATTCTTTTTTTTTTTTTTTTTAAAGAACACTCTTCATTTTTCATTGCCTAATATTATATTATGATTCAATTCCAATTATAAATTCCTGGCCAGAATAATTGTGATTTAAAATAATAATAATGATCCTGAACTCAGCAATACATTTTAAGCTCCATAAGGAAAAGGGACATGCATCTTTTGGCTCACTATTATATTGTAAGCTAGACTCAGTAATTCTTGCATCGCAGGTGCTCAACAAATGAATAAATCAATGAAGAAAAGGGTTTGTAACATCCACAGTTCCACCAACCAGGCATAATTATAATTGATTGGTTTTTTTTTAATGTGTTTTTTTCCCTATGTGTATACTGAGCCCAGAGAATCCTAGAGTAAACTTGCTTCAGGAGACCAAGGCTGTGGCCATTTTCCACATGACAATAATTTGTCTTTGAAATCTGGACTCAGTTAACTTTCAATAGGAGGGCACAGAACAGCAAGACTTGGCTGTTCTGTTATTAAATTGATTTTTGTAATTTACATGTCTCTGGTAGAGAATTGAAAAAGCTCACCTTTTAGCCCATCAAATGAGAAAGGAAATGGTGGAATTAGAGATGATCTCTGGGTATCATCTTACTTATCAAAGGGTCAGGTGTGTCACCCCAAAGGTGAGACACACTGATCAGGTCATATACACGGAGCAGGACAGTGGAGACACGGAAGGAGTGGTTGCTCGGGGTGGGGGAGCATAAGGAGTGGGAAATCTTTGAAACAGTTCAAGGAAGTAGAGGGCCGAGAAAGGACTAACAGATAACTTCAGATTCTTAACTTTTCTTGGATTGAAAATTCCTTTCCACTGATGTATGTTTTAAACTTTCAGCCACTGCCTTTTAAAAATAAACTGTTAATTTGTGGTCTGATCTTGAGAAAGCTTCGTATTAATCTTGCCAAGAAGCCGGCTCCCTCAAATATGTAGAAATACACACACACACAACTTCGGACATATTCTGATATGTGAATTGGGAATCTGTATGCTATATTACATTTAATATCACATTTCTCAAATAATCATGTGCTTATTAAATGTTAATGGCTGCATTCTACAGAAATTATCATTATTGATGCTCAACAATTCCCTATTTTGGGGAATTTAGTTTTAGATTTATTTCCTCATGATATAACACTGCAATGAATTAGTTTTCTTAAATCTTTGTGCATGTCTCTGATGATCACAGGAATTGAATAGTTTTCTGAACTGATATAAGCATCTTCAGTGATTCCAAGGAAACTGCCAAACCTTGTAAATGTTTGCACCTAATCACATTTCTATTTATATTTTATGAAGTTCTAATGCCTCCAAAATCTTACCATCATAGCTAATAGAATTTTTCTTCCAATTTCTTAATTTAATATATTAATCATAATAGTTTATTGGTCTAAATTTCATATATTTGATCGCCAGTTATATTAAATATATTTCCTTCTTAAATTGAAATTGTGTGAATTACCTTTTTAGATGTTTAGTTATTAGTTATTTCTATTAATATATCATATATTTAAAATAAAGTTATAGGTGTAATTATAAATTAATTATATTTGATTTATTAAGGATACTAAACATTGAAATGTGTCATTTGCTTTTCAATTTTTTTCTACTTTACACATTTATTGAAGGTTTTATTTTGTTTGCTTTTGTTTTATTGCGGGTATTTTTACCATTGTTTTCTTTATAAAACTAATTATGCCTAGCATAATCCAAGGTCTGTAGGGCAAAAGGACCAATTAAATGAGATTGTCTGGTTCTGGAGCAAGCAACTACAGGAGGTGATGAAAATATGCCAGGGTCATTTGCTAGTGGAGTTTGGGAGAAGTGCCAGTTCCAAAACCTTAATACAGCAACAAGCTGTACATCACAAGAGTCACTCAAAACCTTTCTTCCGTAGAGGGACCCGTTGAAAGACATTGCTGCAAAAATGCCCTTCGTCTTCCAGCAGTTGCATCCCAAACATTTATTAATTTTAAATGTTAGGATGAAGGGAAATATTTCACAAATATACAGGGTTTCAGTTCAATAAGCAGACAGAAGTTTATTGTGTTTGGTATAATTCAAGCTATAGCCTTTATCTCAATCTGCCACTTTCACTGATCACATGTCAATGCACAAACCGAGCATAATTCATCTGCTTTTTTCACTTAAAGCTTGTAATAATCATTATATTGATGTTTGATTTTCTTGGAGTTATTTTAGTGTAGTAAAAACCATGTTATTTTTTCCTTTGACTGTACTTTTAAAATGAGCTTTTACCAGAAGGAGATTGGACAGATATCTTTCATACCCTTATATTTTTCTGTAGTTCTTTCCTTATTTGACTTTACAATGAACTGTTCTAACCATCTGGATAAGTAATATTCATTGTAAGTGCTCAAAAAATATGCAGGTTGAGTGCCCTGCTTTCGTATGCTTTAAAAACATATCTTCATTGCCCTAAAGTAAAAAAAGGGGATGGGGGATAAAAGTTATTGCTTAATATAAACAAAGGAATTTGTTAACAGCAAAATTAGGCATATACACAACTATCAAGTGAACTGATACAAGAAAAAAATCCAAATTTGGATCATCGGTAGAAAATAAAATGGCTTACACCAGTTACGCTAGTGTTTTTCATTCTAAACATTTTTAATGCAACAAACATTTATTGAAAACCTACAAGGCACAGTGTGACATGGTAGGTGTACAAAAATGTAAGGTCCAGTTCTGCCCAAAAAATCTCAGAACTTGTGTGGGGAAAACACTACTTATATTTGAGTAGAACTTTGGACTATAGAAAAGCAATTTCGCACATATTATCTCTCTTTATTTTTATAGAAACACTGTGATGCTAGCATTATTGCTGTTATTATTTCCTTTACAGATGAGGAAATTGAAGCACAGAGAAGTTTTCAAGTCACATAGCTAAGACTCAAATCTTTCAAAGTCACATAGTTGAGACTCAAATCACAATTTTTAAACCACTAATACAGCTGTATAACTTCTGTAGTGTACTTGCTTCTCCCAAGTGTTAAATTTATTCATATGATTATTCTTAAATTAATTAACACTATGATAATTAGTCATCTCTAAATAACTAAAATATTAATTTGCAAACACTCCGATCGAGGAATGTAGTCTGATTAAGTGTATTCCAGTAATGAAATAACTAATCATTTGAAGGCCCCTGAAAGAGAGTTTTCCCAGAGTGTTTATGGCAGGGTATATTGAATACTAAATTCTGGGATCAAAATTCTCCAAACAAACTGATTTTTGAACATTTCCCATGAGATATATATTAGAAATACTTGTTTGCCTCATTATTAATTTAATTTGATTCTAGTTAGTGCTTCCAGGTTAAATAAAGCTAAACTGGTTTGGAGTGTCAATTTTGGGGATGAGACTTAAGATAATTTTTTGTCATTCTGATAAAAACTCCATACCTGTACACTTCTGATAGAAAAAACATGAGAGTGATCAGTGGCTGAGCATTATGTTTGTTCATTTTAACAGCCAAATTGGCTCAAGTGCACAAGTTCTATGGGCAGGAATTGTTGAAGATAGCCAAAAAACCTAATTTGTACAAAAATATCAACTCAAAGGCCATCAAGTGAGACAGTTGAGAAGAATGGAATTTCTAGAAGATGTGAGAAGTATTGCAAGCTAAGGAGCTGCTTTAAATCCTTGTGAGGGGGGTCACATGTTGGCTCTTCTATAAAAATAATAAATGACTGTGCTGACCCATTGCCAAAACAATGGCTGAAACTGAAATTATTTTAATAAAATGAAGCCAATAGCTTTTTTCACTAATTTTTTAAACTGAATTTACTGTTTACTTCTTTCTTGGGGGAGGGTGGGGAACTTCACTTTCGCATTTGATAGTGAGAGTAGGGAGATCTAAGCTTCAGGCTCACTAGATTGGTCCAATCCCACCTCAGTTCACACACGGCACTGGCAGAAGGAGCATGTGCATTTTCCCAATCTACACTTCCTTCATCATAATGATGGAGAGGATGGTGAAAATGGGGCAACAGGTCCATAATCCTTATTCCATCCCCTGGTCTTTTTATGGTAACTTCTCTTTACTAATATCATGGTGCATTCTACTACTGGGATTCTGTTATATTTACTTTTTCCTTTCCTTCAATTATCAAGCTGTTATCATTTGGGAAGTAGGCACCTTTCCTACGAATACTTCCTCGGTTATAACCTCAATCTAGCAGCTTTCTTAAAGCACACATAAGCCATTTCAGAAACACACTACCACATGACCCATATTCCGTTTGTTAAAATGAAATTGTTTTGCCTTTCATTTTCTAAGCTTTAACTTCATTCAGACCTGCATTTTCACACCCTATGCAAGAGAATCTTCTGTTTAGCCTTAATACTACAAGATCTCCTAATTATCAGCAAGTAGCAATAAATTTCTGACCAAATTGGAGGGTGAAAATAGATGCTAGAAAAAGCAAAATTCTAA
This sequence comes from Choloepus didactylus, assembly GCF_015220235.1. Lineage (NCBI taxonomy): Eukaryota > Metazoa > Chordata > Mammalia > Pilosa > Megalonychidae > Choloepus > Choloepus didactylus. The sequence goes on from NW_023637574.1 coordinate 339,009, forward strand.
CCAATATAGGAATTTACAAGAATATTTTTAAATGAAATTGTAATGCAAAACATTTTTAAGAACAAGGATGTGATATGAGCTCAGTAACTAATAAAACTAGTTGTTCTTTAAACAGACTGCAAAAACAGAACCCCCCAAAAAAAACACCAAAATCTTTGTGAGATGTCTGAGCTTCAAAATTTTAATGTATCTCCTGTGGAATGCATCATTTAACTTCTAGAGTTCTTGATGATTACTTTTTATAAATAATAATCTCAAATGAATATTTGTAATTTTAGAAGATATATAATTGGTAATTTTGCTTTTTGTGCCAGAAAAGTCTTAGACGTACTTTTTCTCTTCTTCCTTTATCAAGAAAAAGTAATCAATGTGTCTGGTAATATTATCTTTAAAAAAATTGGAGGAATTATTGTCATATCACCATATTGTGATTCTAGAAATAAAACTATCCAAACTATAAAAACCTTGATATTTATTCTCACTAAATTTAGTAGGTATTAAACAGACCTGTTTGTTTTTTCAACTGATCTGCTCTTATCTGAATTATCTCTTTATGCATTTAGCCTATTTTCCCATTAGCTCATTCTTCTTGTCCATATAAGAGTTTTTTATCAGGAATTTTTTTGAATCTATTATTTGTTCTTTAACTTATTTGTCATGTATCTTGTCTTCTAAAAGGCTTTACATTGTTTATTGGTAAACATATCCTCACTTTTGGAGGAAAATGAGGGAGACTGCACAGAAAAGTTTATAATTTTCTGGACATAGGAAACTGAAGGAGTTCACTGGGCAAAAATAAAGAATTCAGATAGAAAATATTCAAATTTACAGTATTTTTTATATAAAAATACATTCCTAACTAGAAAGACAAAAACATGGGTTTGGAGAAAAAACCTGGAGACATTACTCTAGAGGCAAGAATCTGGAAAGGATACATGAGGTGTTGACGGAGTTTAAAGAACTGGGTACTTGAACGCCTGAAGATGGCTGGGAGTGGTGCCCAATGGGTAGCAGGCTGAGAGAAGGCAGGAGATTGCAGAATAAAATGCTTGTGCAGGAAAGTACAGTGCCTAGGGATGTAAGGAAACAGGAAAGTCCAGAGCCTGTTATGGAAGTTTTGTGCATGAGCATAATAAGACTGCGTGCGGGTCATTAATGAGGAGCACCAGTTAGAATTAACAACATGAATAGATTTCCTCTCTCTGCCTCCTCCAATTCTGTGGTTACATCTAGTTTTAGCCTTTCTCTCAGTTCCCTGTTTGGTGACCAGTTTCTGACACATAAGACCATCTCCTTCCATAGTCATATTTCACAGTTGAAGAGGACAAGACCTAGAGTCATTGCCTTGGTCATACACAAGCCCCAATGGGCTTCCAGAAGACTGTTGTGCCTTCCCAGTGGAGAAAATAGATACACTAAGATTCAAAGTCCAACTACTTCTCTTAAATTTGCCTGAATTATTTGGGTTGCAAACATACAGAAGTAACATTGGGTGAGAAGTTATTTTGGTGGTTGGCGTAAAAGGGTTAAGGATTCACACATCATATTTTAAAGCATCGCTCTCTGAAAGTCATGAAAGTCACCCACTTAATCCATGCCAGCTTTTGAAAAATGGGAATTTTTATAATCAAAACCACCTCCTTTAAGACTGTTTGAAATGTTTAAATAATTTCATTAACGTCAAAGTAAAATTAATTTAAAATGTCATCAACTCCAGATCCCCCTCCCACCTCCAACTCCCAGTTTCTTGTTCAATCCCCCAGACAGGATGTGCCTACCAAAGAGAAAACTCAGTGTGACAGGTAATAAGTGAGCCAGACCTCCGTTTCCGAGAGAATTTAGGTTGGAAGTCTGCAGATTGACTACAGAGGAAAAAATGTGAATGGCTTTTTAGTGCCTGTCTAGTAGAATGGGATCTCTTAGGTAAGGAAATGGGCCAAAGAAGGAATTTTATTGACACTCATTCTCAACTCAAATATGTCAAAGTAGAGAGTTTTGCTGATATTTTAAAACAATTGTTCCCTTATTTTAAAAGAAGGTAATGATCATGTATTAAAATTTTTCTTCTACTCTAGAGCATGCAATCTGGGAATAGCCTTCCTGGACATAAATGATAAAGACTCCATTTATTATATTGGTTGTTATTTGACTTCTCTGAGCCCAAGTCCTCATATGTTTTTGCAAGGGTTAACTGAGACTGCGCTAAATGACTTAGCAAAATTATTTGCACATGGTAAACTCTCAAAATATATGAGATATTGTTCTTGTTATTATTATTATTGTATGCCTGTACCAGTTAGCAATGCCTTCAATTTACATCAGAAGAATCTTTTTGTTTACTTGATTATGGGTCCAGAAAAAGTCAACAGATGGTCCAGATTCCTTCAACTCTGCTGTCCTCAGAGTGCAGGACTTAACCTCAGGTTTGTTGTTTCTGTGTGTCAAGAATGACTCCATAGTCCCAGGAATCAGCTCCTAAAATGACTGTTTCCAAAATAGGGAAGGAGGAAAGGGCAAAACGGCTTTCTTAGGCCATAGCTTTCTTTTCTAAGGGAGGAAAACTCTCTGAGGAGCACAGCAGCATTCCCTGCACCTCTGCTTGGCTGCACCTAGCTGCAAAGGGTTTCAGGACTCCAAGGCTCTTAGGCCTCCACAGCAGTGGGTTGGGAAGGGAAAGGTAAACTGAGTTGGCAATTAGGTAACATATCATCCAATATTCACAATTTTAAGTTAATTAACAAATGTATCTATTCCTTTGGAATCATTCTATGACCTTTCTTATTGCCTTTCTGTTGTTCTGATTTCAATTAACAAATTATTAGTATATTTTAATAAATTTTTATTCTGATTCTTGCAAATGCAAATTAATTAAATGAAGTGGTCAACAGATGTCATTAGGATGAAGAATAAGTTCAATTACTGAGCAAGGCCAGCTGTCAGTTGGTATTTCTCAGTCGATTGCAAGGTGAGAAATGTGTCCCTTTAATGTACAGAGGTTTTGGTGAAAGGCAACGTTGTCACAGTAGACATCTCTTCACAAAAGAATAGAATATTACTGCAATAAACTTGAAGGATCTAGGAAACAATCAACTTTACCACCTACTCTTATTCACATTGAACAGTAACCATCAATTATCCCGTTTAACAAAAATTTTAAACTTAATTCTGTACAAGAAAATGTCTTTTTCAGCAAAGCTTCAAAGTAATGTTTATTTAACAAACAAATCACATACTAATTTTGTTCAAGTCACTTACCACATACTGGGGTCATAATAAGAATAGTTGCATGAAAGAATGATTAATTTTAGCATCAAAATAGTTTTTCGTCAATAGTTATGGAGTAAAAATCATCAGTAGTTGCTCTTTAAAAGATCTGTTTTGTACATATCTATGTTTTGGCATGTGCTGTGTATGTGTGTTGTGTGCAAATATAAACCAAAATGTTATTTTTCTATTGTCAAATATTCTAACTCATCTTAAATCAGAATTTTCTGAGCCTGCTCTTTTGATAGACTTTGCCACATCAGGACAGCTGCTGCATGAGTTAAGCTGCAAATTGGAAAAATGGAAAGCAAGGGTGGAAGAATTCCAGGAACAAAGTAGAAACAAAGCACATGATGCACTGGTTCCTTATTCTAGTCCCAGGCACCAGTTCTGACCCGTAGAAAGAATGAGAGATAAATAAATTAAAGATTCTGGATTCAAGCAGTGTCGTTTCAGCACCCACGTGGCAAAGGAAGATGCTGAGCAGAGATGCGGCTCCCACTTCTGTGCAAAAGCATGTGCTGTACCAACAGTGCACTGAGCACAAGGGGCATGCTGCATCATTTCACATCTTGGAGTTTTATAGCTCTGGAATGATTTTTGGCAAGATATAATATTGTCTCTGCCTTTGCAAAATGTCTCCAACAAGTGGATTCAAAGATGTGGATATCAGAAAAGATACCACACTGAAAAAAATTGGCAGGAATAGCCATTAATATAGAGAGACATGCTGGACACTTCCAGAAATGAACGTGGATACACTGATAGTCTGCTGTGCCTTCAATCTGCAGATGTGGACCACACTCAGTCAACTTTGGGTTCTTGTTTAATTACGGGCTAGACTTCTCCAAGACAAATATCCCAGTGTGCTATTTCCCATAATTCATCATATTTATCTAAGACATTTTGATTTCTATGATTTGATGCTATGTTTTTGACCCACAAAGACTCATATATTTAAATTCATTGTATACCCATTATGAAATGCAGCAACTGCTTAAAACTCTGGAGTCAAACTTCTCCACCCCCAAAAGACTCTGGGCAAGTGTCCTCATCTCTTGGAATCTCAGGCCTCATGTATTAAAAATGGGATAATGAAAGTTTTTTTAAGAGGAAAAGGGAGCAGATGCTTAGCCCAATGCATGGCTGGCATGTTTAAATGCAAAATAGGAGTTAATTATTATTTGTATTACTGTTATTATTGCTGGTGCTTTTATTATATGATCAAAGTAAAAATCAGCTTATTTAGAAAAATTGGAAGATTACAATTCTTGTGTCACAGAAAATTTTACCCAAATACATGTAAAAAACTTTTACTGACAAACCAACCAAAATATTACTGAGAGCTACTTTGTCTCCTACTGACTGCCATAATGGATGAATCCAGTTTACTGCATTGAATGCAAGCAGCATTTAAGATGAGCGTGCGAAAAAGACTCAGTGAGCTGTACAATACCTGGCTCACAGACTACACAAATTCCCAATTTTAATGACTATGAGATAACTTTGGCCAAACTCCTTCAATTATGTAAATATACATTCTCATTTCCCTAAAGAATAATATAATTTATATTCCATAACTTCATGTGTTCTGCAGGGGGATCAACACTGACAACGGATTCATCAAATCCTAGATTTCCAATCAACCTTTCACCGAAGGTGGGTTGAAATGGCTGTTTGCTTTGTTACTCCAAGACCTGAAAAAACACAGCATGAGAGCTATTCTAAATGAACATAAACATCTCAGTGGTACACATTTCAAATAATAAAACATTAGTAAGCTGTGAATCAACACAGAAGAAGGGCTCCATCTAATTGTGCTTCTCATATGGCTCAGCAGGGGGAAAAAGAGCCTGTGACAGTGTATAATAGACTAAAAAATAAAAAAATAAAAAAAGAAATGAAACAGAAATAAAGCAAAAAAGAGAAGAAATGCCTGTGGGCTGATATGATGAAACATTCATTACTTCATGGGAAAGCAGCCAAAGTGATTTATACTTCAATACGCCATGCTGAAATCAAAGGGAATGGGACAGAAGTGGCAATGTGTCTCTGCTTGGAGAGATCTGTGAAACAGGGCACTGCCAGGGAAAATTTTGATTGAGACACTTAATGGCAATTCAAACAGACTAATTATGAATTAATGTACTAAAAATGTATGTGATTTCACTTCTTAGGCAACAGCTGAATTTTTATTTCTAGATGCAATATTTGACTACCCATCATAGTATGATTGGGACAATATACCTTTATTGTATAAGTGGTTTGTGCCAATAATAATACGAAAACTGAATTTCAGGGCCTGCTTAGCTGCAAAATAGAATTATTCAACATATCAGTTAGACTCTCTTGGCATTCACAAACAAATCACATGAAAACTAATGTTTCTGATGTTTTTCCAAAAATATTGTTATTAGAGAATATTATTTTCACAAAAGTAAACATTTGAAACTTGACTATATGCACATAATGCATTATTCTCATGTTCTGCTTTATTTACTGAGGAAGTTCAAGGAAGAGTTATAACTATGAAACCAGCCTAGAGCAATAACATACATAGAGGTGTCCGCTTCCAAAACAAAGTACTACAAAGCGTATAACTTAAAACAACAGAAATGAGCTGTCTCACAGTTCTGTCTGCAATAAAGGTGTCAGCAGAGTCATGCTCCATCTGAAGCTTAGGGAAGACTCAGTTCCACACCTCCCCCCAGGTCTGGTGGTGGTTGACAATCCTAGTGCTCTGTGGGTTGTGTCATACTCCATCTCTCACTCCATCGTCACATGGCTGTCTTTCTCTCTGTGTCTCCTCACCCCTTCTGAAATGGACACTAGACATACTGAAATAAGGGTCCATCCTACTCCAATATGACTTCATTTTAATTTTTCTAATTCCATCTCTATTGACCATATTTCCAAAGTAGGATCAAATTCTGAGGTAGTGGGAATTAGGAATTCAATACATATAACATATATATTTAAGAGACATAACTCAGCTCAGAACAGGTCACCCTCTTATTGCTCCCTGCTCCCCCAAATCCATGTTCTTCCTACATGCAAAATAAATTCACCCCATCCCAACATCCCAAAAACCTTAATGCATTCCAACATCAACTCTAGGTCCAAAATGTCATCTAAGTCAGTCATGAATATGGTCCACCCTGGGGCAGAATTCCTCTCCATCGGCAGGCCTGTGAAATCTAGAAAACAAGTTACGTGCTTCCAAAGTACAATGGTAAGACAGCTATAGGCTAGGCACTCCCATTCCAGAAGGAAGAAATTTGGAAAATCCCAATTCCAGAAAGGAAAGGGGGGATGAAAGGTCCCAAGCAAATCTGAATCCTAGCAGGGCAAGTCCAATAGATTTCAAGGCCTGAGTGTCATCTTCTGTGGTTCGATGCTCTCTTCTCCAGGCCACTAGGGCAGGGATCCAAGGATGTCCTAACCCTGGCATGGCAGCCCTGCCCTCTTGGCTCAAGGATGTCCCTTCAGCTCAGGCTCTGCATCCATGAACTCTACCATTGGAGTTATTCTTCTTTCATTTTATTCCATCCCTGTCCCTTTCAGTCTAGATTGGCAGTGTTTCTGATGGTAAAAATAAAATAAAATAAATCAGTCTGGTATGCAATTCATGGGGAACCAAGCCACTGGACCCAAGGGTCCTCCACTAATCTTTCCTGGATAACTTCTTCTCCATTCCCAAGATGGGTGACTGGATCTATGAGTCACAAGTCTAATCTCTTAAGCAAACAGTTGGCCCTGGCTTCCAAACATGCTTTCTGGATAGGCTAAGAATTTTCCAATCAACTGCTTGTTCCTTTTGCTTAAGAGTTCATTCCTCAATTTATCTTTTTCTCCTTGTATTTTACTATCAGGAGAAAAGAGAAACCAGGCTGCACTTTTTACACTTTGCTGAGAAATCTCCTCAGCTAAATATTTAAGCTCAACATTTACAAATTCTGCCTCCATCTTTCCAACATCAGAACACAATTATTTCAGGTTCTCTTATAGCAAGGATCTTGATTCCTCCAGTTTCCAATAACACATTCATAGTTTCCTTTTAAGTCTTCTCCGTAAGCACCTCTATTGTTTATATCTTTAGCAACATTCTGTTGATGATTATCTATGTATAGAAGCTTTCTCCACACTTCTTCCTGAGCCCTCACCAGAATTGCCTTTAGCATCCATATTTCTACCAACAACCTATACAAGGCAATCTAGGCTTTCACAACTAAGCACCTCAAAATTCTTCTAGCATCCACCCATCACGAATTCCAAAGTCATTTCCATATTTGTAGGTATTTGTTAGAGCAGCAGCCCACTTACCAGTACCAAAAAACTGTTTTAGTTTCCTAGGGCTGCCATAACAAAGTACGACAAAATGGATGACTCCAAACAGAAGGAATTTGTTGTCTCACAGTTCTGGAGGCTAGAAGACAAGCACAGAATCATGGTGTCAACAGAGCCAGGCGTCCTCAGATGTCTGTGGAGGAGATTCCTTCCTCACCTAGCTTCTGCAGATCTGCCATCAACCACCGGTGTCCCCGGGCTGCGGCAGCCTAGCGCCCGTCACTGCCTCACTGCCTCAGTGGTTAAACGGTGTTCTCCTGGTGTCTGCCTCTTTCTCCCCTCCTGTCCTCATACTGACACCTCTCTTACTGGCAAAGGGCCCACCCTACTCCAGTAGGACATCATTTCAACTTGCCCAAGTCCATCTCTGTTGACTGTTTCCAAATAAGGTCACATTCTGAGGTACTGGGGATTAGGACTTGAACATATTGGGGTGGTCACATAATTCAACCAATAACATGGAGCACTTGGAGATTCATATTTTTAAATCCCTTGATATTATTTGTTTGCTTTTAATTCAGCTTTCATATAAACATACATGTAAATTTACATATTTTATAAAGGTATATATATATATTTACAGTGTTACATAATTTAGATTAGTGGAGTGGAAGGTGCATGTGTGTTTTTGAGGCACTGTGATTCTGGATAAGTAGCACATGGTATTTTATTGCAACACCTTGAGTGACTGTGGACCACTAACTCACTCTAAAAACATATCTAGGGCTTCATTTATAAGTTATTCTTTATCTTATCTTAGTTTTCTCTCTTCATTTGTGACTAAGTTCTCAATTCATGGTAGATTTTCACTTCCTCCTGAATTACAGAAATGAAAATGCCCAAATAAAGTTGATACCATATAAACTTTTACCTCTATATATTATTAAGACAAAATGAACCACATATTGCATCATTTTTCAAACAAAATATACAAAATAAAAGAGCTATGAAATTGGTTTAGAATATTAGTTTGAATATATTTTAGACATTGACTTAAAAATAATGAACTTTCAACTAATTTGGTTATTGAGGTCATTAATAAAAAAGCCATAACCCATAAAATCCTGTTTTAGTGGGAGTAATACATAGGGAGTGTTGTAATAAGGGCAACATATTTTTATTGGCTCCATTAATAGTCCTTTGTTCTTAAACTACTGGAAACATTATTGCATTTTAATTGCATTTTAATTGCTTACACACTTTTAATATATTTCTTATGTATCAACACCTGAAAATGAATATCTAATTTTAAGAGGATTTAAATTCCTCTTCTCCTGATAAATTATGAGAATTTTCTGTGCTTATCACTTATTCTACATATCCAACTCCAAACACACATTCATGTGTCACAATTTCATACAGATAAATCTAATTATAATGCAATAATGTATTAGAAACAACAAATGCATTTATCTATTTATAATTTGCTTGCTATTACTAATTTAACAATTTCCATTTAATTGAGCAAAACTCAATACAGAGAAACTTATGAATATTTTGATACCCAAAAGTAGATTATTAAGAAATTTAATTTGCTAAAAGTATTTTTAAAAATCTTAGTACTATTCATGAAGATGATCATGAAGACTAGAGAAACTTAATGACTCTCAATAGTATAAAATATTTATATGTAAATGGAAGAAAAACTACTCCAATTAAGCCACACTGAATAATATTTGAGTATTTTTCCAGTGGAAGAAGCTACTCTTGCTAAAAAATGCTAATATTAAGTACAGCAGGTCTGATGGAACCATTTTAATCAATGTTTAGGGCTATGAAGAAAAGAATCAAAAGCTGTGGGTGATTGGGGCATTCAATTCTGATTAGTCAATACCTCATGGTACTTTTAATGATCTGCTGGTTACCTTGAAGCATGTTCTTAATAAGGAATAACTTAATAACTTGCATCACCTGGCTTTAACATACTGAACTTCATTATTTCTACTATACTTGAAACCTTTCCAGATATTAGGCAAGATTGCCTGGTACTGAGGGTAATCAAGTACGGCAATGAAAACAGCAGTCTTGAATCAAAGACTCCATCTTGGTACCTTTGGACTTTTCAGCATGGATGTGTGGGATAAACAAAATGCCTTTTTTTACCCTGTGCACCTGATAGTCTTGTTGGTTCTTTTATAGTTAGATTGAATACGATTTATTTCAGAACCCCTTCTGGATTCCAAGACCCCTTTCTGTCTGCCTTCTCTCTGCCAGTATATCAGGCATATTTTATCACCCTCCTACCTGTTTTGAAACTACAAATCTTTATCAACCCAGTTAAGAATCAAGCATGAAGAAGAGGAAGAGGAAGAGGAAGAGGAAGAAGAAGATGATTTTAGGCATGCGCAATCTTAAAAATCAACTCCAAAGCACACTTTCTCAAGGAACTACTGGAGGAAATTGTCCATCAACTCTAAGGATTAAAACAAGAAACAAGTCATGGTATGAAACCACAAAGAATTTCTATCACGATGAAGAGAAGTTTCAGAGCAAAAACCTGACATCTGGCTTTTAAAGCAATAGTCATGTTGTAACTGAAGAATGAAAATACATTTATGGTGGGATTCAAAGTATTTAGCCCATTGTATGTCATCAGCATTGAGCAATGCAAACTAATGCCAGCCTGATCAGAAAGGATGCAAGCTGTAAACATGATGAATAGTTGACTATTAACTGACTATTAACCCTTACCAAGTTGGTATTTGTGGGTGTATGACTTCTGCATCCTTAGAAGGGTTCTTGCTTGGTTTAATAATGATTTTCAGTTATCAAATTCTTGATAATTTTATCTCTGACCTTGTGTTTTGTAAGTGAAGTCTGTTGGAACAATGGGACATGTGTGAGAGTTGTTGAGATACCCGGGGTGGCAGTGTGTATTAGTTAGGGTTCTCTAGGGAAACAGAATCAATGAGAGGTGTCTCTGATTATCAAATTGTAAAAGAGACTCACGCAACTGTGGGTATGCATGACTCCAAATTCTGTAGAGCCGTCAACAAACTGTCAACTCCAAGGAAGATATCCGATGAACTCCTCAGGAAATGAACCGGCAACTTCGACGAACTCCTCAGGAAATGAACTGGGATCTTTGACAAACGTATTCGATGAACTCCTCAGGAAATAAACCAGTGACTTCGACGAACTCCTCAGGAAATGCTTCACTGGGCAGTCGAAGAAGTGAAGGTCCTCTATCTTCTTGCTTGTAAGTCTTCAACTGATTAACTGGATTAAATCCAGCCAATTGCATTCTCTCACTGTGGAAGGCATACCCTTTGGTGAGTCATCAGTCACAGCTGCAGTCAATTGACTGATGATTTAATAAACCAGCCTGTTGGTTTACTAACCAGCCTCAAATGTCCTCACAGCAATTGCTGGGCCAGTGTTTGCTTGACGAGACAGCTGGGTCATCCGGCCAAGTTGACACATGAACCTAACCATCACACAGTGTGTGGACACCTGGCTCAGGCACTCAGGCATGGCATGTGGTGTGCACACTGAGGAGTGGGCTGGTGGCCTTGCCTGCACACCACACGTAGGGGCTACCTGGAGTGCTGGATATATTGGCAGCCAAAACATCAGCAACAGCAGAAGTGGCATCAACAGACAATGGTCTTGCTCTACTAGAGAGAAGGGATTCCACATGGGGGTTGTTGTCTGGTTTTGAGAACTGCTGCAACATTGAAAAGCAAATGGAAATTAAATTTGAACATCATCATATTAGGTAGAAAAGAACACCATTTTCATCTTGAAGCATTCATGTAATTTGAAGATGCAGCATTAAATGCACAAATGGGCATTTTAAGTTATACATAAATCATGAGGCTAGTTACCACTTCTTGTCCAGGAACCACTAGTAATAGGAAATGATGTACAACACATTAAAATGTTATTGTATAAATTAACATCTAAAATTAGATTGAGTTTTATATGAAACTGATTTGTGCAAAGAGTTAAATCTTTTTAGCAAAAATGTCCCACAAGAATCATCAGTTCTAGATACATTAATATTCACTATGTTGTCATAACTTATAAAAGATTTTAAATTCCCATAGCAATTGTATTAGCATAAAGATCTTCCTAAAGATTAAAAGTTATCAAAAATTTTGTGATTTTGCATTTGCCAAGAACTGAAGTCCCTTTCAATTATATTGATTCAGAATGAATTTGCTAAAAGTATACATTTTGTTGAAGTAATAAATTAATTTGCAGCAAAGAGAGCCAGAAAAATCTTATCAGTCAAGATATCACATTGATAAGGAAGGTTTTATTTACTGTACTATATAAAATTATGATTCCATAAATATTATTTTATTATAATTTCTAAGTTGATACCATCATATATCATTATTATTCCTACTATGTTTTATAAGTAATAAAATATTTTTAAGGGAAGTGCTTTATATTTTAGTATATTTAATGACACTTTTTTCTGCTCTTGAAAAAGAGGGCTTTCATTTTCCTTCTGTAATGAGCCTTAGAAGTTATGCAGCCTGAACTAGTTGTGAACAAGATAAAAACACAATAACAGAATTCTAGATGCTTTTTAAATATGAAAAAGAGTGTTATAATTGTATCAAAGTATTTGGAGATGAATTAATGATAGATGCATAGAAAACCAAGCAAACAATAAACATCAGGTCTTATGTATTCCAGAGAAAATGAAATTTCTCTGAAAAGAAAATTTAAACCTAACTTCATGCCCTACCATGACCTTTGTTTAGGCCATGAGAATAATGTGAACATTGTACATGACAAGCAGAAATTGTGTTTTAACTATAAATGGGAGCATTGTATTCACAGTAGTGGGAGGGATGTGTGTGTACTTGTGTGTGTGAATGGAGGTGTAGGTGAACTACATCCCACTCTTAAAAGCAACAAGTTAGTAACCAATACGCAAACTTCAAAAAAAAAAAAAACAAAAGAAATTTTGATGGATGCATGAGAAATTAAAGTACAGGTATAAATACTAGAAGAAATGTCTAATATTACCTTCACAGAGCAGGATGCGTGAGGACTGAAAGGAGAGATGTGGTGTAGCACTGTTTTTGTAATAAACCTTTAAGATAATTTTTATTCTTTAGTTGTATAATATACCATTTTGATAAGAAATTAAACTGAAAAAATAAACACTACAGCACATCATGGAGAACCATCAAGTAAAAATATAAATCAACTATTGTAACAGAAACCATATTTGTAGATGAGAACATAGAAAAATAAAACAATTAGGGTTTAATATTTTAAGAGCTTTAAAAAGCAATTCATACATCTTTTACCCGCTCTGCTTTTCTCTGTGAGAACCTATTTACATGCGAACCTTAGGTTACCCACAGCTGCAGTTTGTTAAAGCAGCGATCTTGACCTTTCTTTTGTTTTTCCTTTTTATTATTATTATTTTCCTGGAAGTGCTTCAAAACATCCTTCATGTCTTGTTCAAGACTTTGGAAGAGCTCCTAAGCTCAGATAGCTCTTCTCGCTCCTGTCATGTATTTTATTTTGCGGCAAGAAAAACTTCATCCCAGGAGTACTTTAAAAAATGTGAAATATGTGGAGTCAAGATATTTGTTACTTTCAATAAATAGGTTTCTGACAATTTTTACAATCTCAACAAAAAGTTGAGAGCAAGTTTTGGACTTAAAGGCCATTGTTTAACAGGAAAAAAACTGTGTTGGCTGTATCTATGTGTATATATATTTGGCGGGGTGCTGTATTTCTCTCTAGTAAGTGAATATTCAGATATGAGAGAAATCAGTTTATCTTCATTCAAATTCATAGTAATAAAAATTGAATCAATATTTCAGAATAATTATCAAACAAACATTTGTTCCCCAATGTTTGGGGGCAAACCAAATGCACTTGCTCTATATCTTCAAATCAGTGGCCCAGGTCAGAGAATCAGGTCCTCCATGGAACCGATTCCTGTAAATATTACACAGATGCATCCTCCAACTAGATTTTAGAGATAAATAAATAAACAAACAAATAAATAAATATATAAATAAACAAAAAAATTCTCTTAAGTACTAATTTTAGAAAAAAAAAATGGCTTCACAATCCAGTTAAGATCATGTCCCTGTTTTAAGGGAACTCTTAAGGATAAGATGTAACACTCTGTCTTTCCATGGTAATTAACCTGATTTTTTTCCTCCCATTTTAATGTCAGACACAGGGGTTTTCCATGAAGATAGTGGAAAGATGAAACAACTGAATTTTTCTCTCCCCGAAGACCACTAAAATACACATGAAATTAGCTGCAAAAGAAAATCAGAGAAACCAACCCCAACAAAACTAAATAGCCTAAAGTCATACAAAAAAGCTTATATATATTCAAGAGGCCAGAAAATAGAAGCATTATATTAGAAAATGTTTCTTCTATATGGAAGAGTCTAATAAAATAAGTGTTTCATTTTTCCTTAAAATTATTTGTGCTTCTATAGTATAAACAGGAACTGTGAATATATATTTGACCAAAACACTAGGCTGACTGGCTGGAAATATATTTACTATTAGTGTCATTGTCATACTGACAGGATGCCTTTTGACGTTATATATATAGGTATAATTTTTTTTTAATTAAATATATAACTTTGAAAAAAATACTTTCATAAGATGGTGACTGGATGGCCTGGAATGGTTACTGCAGGTTGTTTCTATCATCTTTGATTTTTTCTTCAGACTTACTTTTCCAAAATAAGCATATTGAAGAGTTATAGCATTTAGGTTGCAAATAGATTATGAAGTACTTTATATTAGGTTTCTATTGCTGTCACAGCAAATTCTCCTGATCTTAGTGGCCTAAAACAACACAAATGAATTTATCTTACAGTTCTGGAGATCAGAAATCTGAAATAGTTTTCACTGGACTAAACTCAATGTGTTGGCAGGACTACAATCCTTTCTGGAGACTGTAGGGGAGAATCCATCACTTTGCCCTTAGAAACCACCTGCATTTTTGACTTCTGGCCCCTTCCTCCATCTTCAGAGCCAGCAAGGACAGGTAGGATGCTTTACATATCACATCTCTCTGACCTACATGGGTGGGGTAAACTCTCCTCTTTTACAGAATCATTAGATTAGATGGGTCACACCCATGCAATCCAGGATAATCTTCCCATCTCAAGTCCGAAACTTAATAGCTTCTGCAAAGTTTCTTTTGCCATATAAAATAACCTATTCACAGGTTCCAGAAATTAGAAGATAGACATTTCAGCGAGCCATTATTCTGCCGACCACATATTTCAAAATGTAAAAAGAAGGAATTATACCTACTTACATGCTCTAGAAACCATCTATTGGAAGGATTTATTATAATGGAAGGTGGTAAAAAGAGCTATTTTATTTATTTTACTCTTCTCTATAGCAGCAGTTCTTAAAGTATGATTCCTGAACAATAGCATCAGTATCACTTGGGGACTTGATAAAAATTCAAATTTTTGGACTTTACTTAGAACCAACTGAACCAGAAACATGGAGTGGAGCCCAGTACTCTGTGTTTCCCCAGTCCATCCAGGGGAAGCTGACACAGTCAAAAGTTTGAGAACCATCTGCTCTATCTTGTAGAATTATGGATTAGAAGAATTAACTTAATCCAAACTCCTAAAAATTGTAAGAAAATTCCATCATTAGATTGTCATAAAATATCACCAACGAACTGAATATTGCATAGATTTTTATTAATTCATTTTTTCATCAAAGGATTTGTAAGCATTTATCATGGATCAGGTGTTATACAAATAACCAACTCTGCATCTCTTTGCAACTTTACCTTCAGTGACATCCTATGGGAGTATCTGCCCCAGGAAACACGGTGAGAGTATTTATGCCATGGAAATAAGTAAATACTGTAAACCAAATGAGGGTTTTTTTTTCCTCAGACAGCTGATTGCTAAACATTGCCAACAAAACTTTGGTAATTATTTTAGTTTCCCAGCTGCTAAAACAAATACCAAACAATGGGTTGGTATAAACAACAGAAATCAATTGGCTCATGATTCGAGGCTGGGAGAAGTACAAAAGTGAGGCATCAGCAAAGTGATGCTTTCTCCCAAAAGGTTGGCATTCCAGGGCTGGCTGCTGGTGATCCTTGGTTCTTGCCTTTCTGTCACATGGCAATGTATATGGAGGCATCTTCTTCTTCCTCCAGGTTCCGTTGACTTCCAGGTTCTTGCTACTCCCCATGGCTTCCTGTCTCTCTTTCTGAACTTCATTCTGCGTATAAAGTACTCCAGTAATCCAGATTAAATCCCAAGGAGATTCAGTTGGGCCACATGTTAACTGAAGTAACATCTTGAAGAGATCTTGTTTATAATGGTCCACACCCACCAGAATGCAGACCAAGACCACAAACATTCCCAAACCAGGGTACACAATCCAGTCTACCATTGTGATGCTAAGGTATAAAGCCCTTGTCCTCAAAGAGTTTATATAATCTAGGGTGAACATGTACTGGAGAATTAGATATGAGCATATCATACATGTAAGAATAAATTTTTCTTGTATAATTCAGGAAACATTGATGGCTGTTGTGTCCCTCAGTTTCCAGTTTTCTTTTTAAGATTAATTGTTGTTATTTTTATTATTCTATGAATCATATAAAATGTTATACAATGAAAACCAAATATAATTCATCCCAAATAAAGAGAGTCATCACCTATAAAAAGTAAAATTAATTCACATTGAAGTATAAAATATAATCCAATGATTCATTGTTATATACATATATATGCTATATATATATGTGCTATATATTATGTATATGTGTATGTGTGTGTATATACAGATAGAATATACATACTTAAGAAGGGGGAGTAAGAAATGATAAATGTTAAAGAGTGAAAAAAAGTACACCAGGCAAAGTCAAATAAAATCAACACTGTCTGGGATCATGTTATCCGACAAAGTGAAATTCAGAATAAAAAGCATTCAGCCAAAGGAGGACACTTTTAATGCTAAAGGAAATGATACACAGCGAAGATAACAATAATGAAAACTGTGGCATCAAATAAAAGAGCAGTAATGTTCAAAAGGAAAAAACTAAACAAAATATGCAATGAATCCAGGATTTTAAAAATAGATATTCTAAATCTAACAATGAAATGTCCAGGAGAAAGAAATCCTGGGAGCAGCGAGCATAGTTTGTGTCAATGTATAGCTTTCTAAATCCATTCTTAATCAAAAAGATGGCAAGTTCTTTGGAGCACTGTCTGATTCCAGGCCTGTGAAAGAGGATGAATGAGGTGACCCTTGAAAATATTTATTGGGCATAAAATTTAAAAATTGGTTAAGAATTATTTTAGATGTTTCAAAAGGATAACATGACATACGATTCAATTTGAAGGGCCATGGCTGGACAAACTGGAACAATTTGAACTTAAAAAATGATGTACTTTATATTATAATATTAACCAAATAAAAATCCAAGAATGAATAATGATAGTTAGAAAAGTAGGAAACAAACTAATCCCTTCCCCAAATTTCTCCATCTATACAAATGCTACACTTCATGTAAGGAAAGCAAACTACAGTTAAGTAAATCAGGTAACACAGGTGAATCTAAAGTAATAATCAAGGTTTGCTTATCTAAAGCAGAAATCATTGGAGCCAAAGACAGGGAAGGCATTTAAATGGTAATTTTCATAATCTGCTGGAGACTGAGTTTTGACTAGTGTGAGAGGGCTGTGGTCTTGGGGGAACTTCACAGTTTTGTAGGTTTTACCTCCATGAGCTCCACCAGGTACTAAAGGTGTAAATCCTAGAGTGATCACTCCTGGCTCTGGCAGGGAGAGAGGAAGAGTTATGATGAAGTATGATCAGAATGTTTTCATAACAAAGGCCAACTCTCCAGGGGAAAATACTTTATCAGAGCCTGACCTATCTGGAGGAATAGATTTTCTCCCATTCCCACCCTCTTAAATCTTCCTGTCTTCCATAAGAGGGCAGTGGGGGCTGTAGTGAGGAGTTGTAGCCTTATAGAAACACTTATGCAAATCACAGCCCTGGGACACAGATCCAGAAAATGACTGAGAATTGATCATAAAATTATAAAATGTTCCAAGTCCTCGCATCTAACTGTCACACCCACATGGCTCCAGATTAATAACAGGGGATTGAAGCCAAAAGGGTGATAAGGTGCAGATAGTGTATGAAGAGCAGTATGCAGGAAATTTTAAAATCAACATGTTAGACAAAAACAATGACACTCGAAGAATCTGAAGCTTCTGAGGGCTATAGCAAATATTATACAAAGTCTAAATCCACACAAGATAAACATAAATCCTCACTGTAAACAGCTATTTACCTCAGTTCTCCCATCTGATACTTCATGTCTCACCTTCAACATAAAACCACAAGGTGTGCCAAAAGGCAAGCAAAAATGCAATCTGAATGAAATAAGCTGGAAACAAAAAGGCAAATATTGTTATGATCTCCCTTATATATAAGATCTAGAAGAAGCAAACTTCACAGGGACAGATAGTATTTAATAGGTTACCAGGGGTTGGGACACGAAGAGGGAGGTAGAGCCCTGTGGGTGAAGAGTTTCTGTCTGAGGTAATGACAAAATGTGGCTGGTGAATACCAGTGATGGTAGAACAATATTGTGAATATACTTGATAAAGGGCATAGCTCAGGGATATTGCAAGTTCAATTCCAGACCACTGCAATAAAGTGAATATTGCAACACAGAAAGTTGAATGAATGTTTTGGCTTCCCACTGCATATAAAAGTTATGTATACACCATACTGGAGTCTTTTAAGTGCACCATACCATTATGTCTAAAAAAAAATGTATGTACCTTTATTTTAAAATATTTTATTGCTAAAATTTGGTAACCACCATTAGAACCTTCAGAGACTTGTACTCTGTAGTCTTTTTGCTGCTGGGGGGTCTTGCCTGGATGTTGATGGCTGCTGACTGATCAAGAGGTGGTTGCTGAAGGTTGGGGTGGCTGTGGCAATTTCTTAAAATAATACAACAATGGAGTTTGCCACATTGATTGACTCTTTCTTTTATGAAAGATTTCCCTGTAGCATGTGATGCTGTTTGCTAGCATATTACCCACACAAATTTCAAAATTGGAGTCAATCCTCTCAAACCCTGCTGCAGCTTTACCAACTAAGTTTATGTTATATTCTAAATCCTTTGTGTTCATTTCAACAATGTTCACAGCATCTTCAGCAAGAGTACGTTCCATCTTAAAAAACCACTTTCTTTTATTCATCCATAAGAAGCAACTTCTCTTCCATTAAACTGTGATCATGAGATTGAATTAATTCAGTCACATCTTCAGGCTCCACTTCTTCTTCTCTTTCTCCTAATATTTCCAACACACCTGCAATTACTTCTTCCACTAAAGCCTTGAACCCTTCAAACTCATCTATGAAGGCTGGAATCAGCTTCTTCCGAATTCCTGTTAATGTTAATGTTTTGACCTCCTCCCACGAATCATGAATGTTCTTCATGGCATTTGGAATGGTGAATCCTTTCAGAAGGTTTTCAATTTACTTTGCCCAGATCCTTCAGATGAATCACTATCTATGACAGCTATAGACTTACAAAATGTATTTCTTCAATAATAGGATTTGAAAGCCAAAGTGCCTCCTCAGTACTCCCTGCAGGATGGATGTTGTGTTAGGAAGCATGAAAATGACATTAATCTCATTGTACACCTCCATCAGTGCTCTTGGGTGGCCAGGTGCATTGTCAATGAACAGTAGTATTTTGAAAGCCATCTTTTTTTCTAAGCCATAAGTCTCCATAGTGGGCTTAACATATTCAGTAAGAGATGTTGTAAACAGATGTGCTGTTATTCAGGCTGTGTTGTTACATTTAAAGAGCACAGGGAGAATAGATTTAGAATGATTCTTATGCCCTAGGATGTGGGGGATGTTAAATGAGCATTGGCTTCAACTTAAGTCACCAGCTGCCTTAGCCCCTAACAAGCGAGTTAAACTGTCCTTTGAGGCTTTGAAGTCAGTCACTGACTTCTCCTCTTAACCTATGCAAGTTGTAGATGGCATTTCCTTCCAATAGAAGGCCAGTTCATCTACACCTGAAACCTGTTGTTCAGTGTAGCCACCTTCATCAACTGTCTTAGCTAGATACTTTGTATAACTTGCTGCAGCTTCTCCATCAGCACTTGCCACTTCATCTTGGAGTTTTCTGTAATGAAGATGGCTTCTTCCCTTAAACTTCATGAACAAATCTCTGCTAGCTTCACTTTCCTTATGCAGCCTCCTCACCCTTCTCAGCCATCACAGAATTGAAGTGAATAAGAGCCTTGCTCTGGATTAGTCTTTGGCTTAAGGGAATGTTATGGCTGATTTGATCTTCTATCCTGACCAATAAAACTTTCTCCGTATCAGCAATAAGATTGTTTTGCTTTCTTATCTTTTGTGTGTTCCCTGGAGTAGCATTTTTAATTTCCTTCAAGAATCCTTCCTTTGCATTCGTGACTTGGATAACTATTTGGCACAAGGGACACAGCTTTCAGCCTATCCTGGCTTTTGACCTTCCCTATTCACTAAGCTTAATATTTTCTAGCTTTTTATTTAAAATGAGAGACTTGTGACTCTTCTTTTCACTTGAACACTTGGAAGCCACAGTAGGGTTATTAAGTGGTGCAATTTTAATATTGTTGTGTCTCAGAGACTAGGGAGGCCAGAGGAGAGGGAGGGAGACAGGGAGGGCAGGTTGGTGGGGCAGTCAGAACAGACAACATTTATCGATTAAGTTCACCACCTCATACAGGTGGTGAATTTTGTGGCAGCTCCCCCTCCCTGGCTGAACAATTACAATAGTAACATCAAAGATCACAGATCACCATAACTAATATAATAATGTCATCATTTGAAATATTGTGAAAATTATCAAAATATGACTGTTCTGGTTTGCTAGTGCTGCCATTATGCAAAATACCAGAAATGGATTGGCTTTTATAAAGGGGATTTAAGTCACAAATTCCCAGTTATAAGGCCATAAAAGTGTACAAACTAAGGAATCAGAAAGAGGATACATTCACTGAAGAATGGCCAATGGCATCCAGAACACGTCTGTCAGCTGGGAAGGCATGTGGCTGGCGTCTGATGATCCTTTGCTCCTGGGTTGTGTTTAAAAATGGCTTTCTCCAAAATGTCTCTCTCAGTTGCTCTCTCTCAACTGTTGTGTGTCCTTGGTTCTTTCTCCCAGGACATTTCTCTCTAAACATCTGGGGGTCTTTTCTTTGTTTCTCTGGGACAAACACTGGGTCTCATCTCTTAGCTTAGCATCTCCAAACATCCTTTTGTCCTCATCTCCAGCATCTCCAAGAGTCTGCACCTGTGTCAGCTCTTAGCTTCTCTCCAAAAGTCTCTCTCAGCTGTTCTGAGCTCCATCTGTTTGTGAGCTCCCTCATAGGATTCCGGTGATTTAATTAAGACCCACCATGAATGGGCGGGGTCCACATCTCCCTGGAAATAGTTTAATCAAACATTATCTCCCACAGTTGGGTGAGTCATCTCTCCACTCAATCAAAAGCTTCCACCCTAAGATTGGGTAAAAAGATCATGGATCTTTTTGGGGGACACAATATAACTAAACTGGCACAGTGACAGAGAGACACAAAGTGAGCACATGGTGTTGAAGAAAAAATGGTGCTGATAGACTTGCTTGATGCAAGGTGGCCACCAACCTTCAATTTGTAAAAACAATGTCTGTGAGGCACAGTAAAGCAAAGTGCAATAAAGCAAGCTATACTTGTACTACTGCATTGTGCACTTCAAAGTGGAAATTTTTGAATAGCATATTTGTCACTATATTTTTTATTTGATAAATAAAGTAATTTAAAAAATTAATAATGTAAAATATACAATCTGAAGTGACAAAGCAAGCATGAGAACCAGACTCAGATATATGAATTTTCAGACCAGGAATCTAATGCTAAAAGAAGACAACATGAAAGAACAGATGGGTAGTGCAACCAGAGATGCAGAAACTGTAAAACAAGAATGAAGAAGGAAGGTTGGCAATCAAAAACCCTGTGACAGCAATGAAGAATTCTTTTGATGGGCTCATCAGATAACTAGATGTGACTGAGGAAAGAAAGAGCGAGTTTATAGACAGGTCAATAGAAACTTCCCAAACCAAAATCCAAAAGATAAAACAATGAAGAGAAAAAACAAAGGAGAAAGGAAGGCATTAAATAACTGTGGAGAAATTTTAAAGGTGCAGTCATACGCTTAATTAGAATGCTAAATGGGGAAGAAAAAGAAAGTGGAGAAAAATAAATATTTGAAATAATAATGGGTGAGAACTTTCTGTTATTAATGACAGACACTAAATCATAGATCCACAATGTCCTGAGAACATCAATCAGGAGAAATTAAATACAAACAATAACAATCAACAAATAAACAAAAACAGAAAAAAATACACATCGTTATATCATTCAAACCGCAGAAAAGCAAATGCAAAGGTGATCTTGAAAGAAGCTGGGTGAGTGGTGGGGAAGGGGAAAGCACACCTCAGCTATAGAGGAATGAGGATAAAAAATGCAGTGAACTTCTAAAACAGAACTTCTAATAAGAGATTGGAGTGAAACAAGTAAAGCATTGAAAGAAAAAAGAACAGCAACCTAGAATTCTATGTCTAGAGAAACTACACTTTAAATGTGAAGGAGAATGAAAAACTTTTTCAGGCAAACAAAAACTGAGGGAATCCATTGCCAGGAGGCCTGCTCTGCAAGAGATATTTTTAAAAATGTTCTTCAGGGGGAAGGAAAATGACGTAAGTCAGAAAATTGTATTTATAATTTTAGAAAGGAAGATCCCTGAAGAAGTATCAAATGAAGATAAAATAAAACTCCCAGTTTTTAATTAATTGATCTAAAAGATAATTGTGTGTTTAAAGTAATGAAAGTAATAACATACTGGATGGCTACATCATGTGGATAAGTCTAACGAAAGACACCAGTGTTACAAAGCTCCCAAAGGAGTAACTGGGAATATTTAGTTACAAGGTAACTGCACTAAACAGAAATGTGCTACTTGAAGGTGAAGTTAGAGGTGTTCAGAAAGTATATTTGAAACTATAGACCAGAAATTTTTAAAAAAATTAAATAAAGAGGTGTAATTGATATGCTAAGAGAAGAAAAAAAAATGGAACCTTATAAATTAAATAAAAAATAAAACCCAAGAAGGCAGGAAGAGTAGGTAAAGGAAACACAAAGTAGAAGAGTAACAAATAGAAATCAGTTACAGGCATGGTAGGTATGAACCCAACTACATCAATAATCACTGTAGATACTAATGATTTATAATAAAACAAAGATTTTCAGGGTGAATAAAAATGAAACCATACTATATGTTTTCTGTAAGAAACAGTTTAAACATGAAGACTAGATTGGTTAAAGGTAAAAGAATGGAGATAGATATACTTTGTTAGCACTAATTAAATGAATGCTGAAGTTGTATTAATTTCAGACAAATACTTCAGGAAAAGGAAAATTATTAGAGATAAAGAAGGACATAAGTTAATGACACAGGAATCAATTACCCAAGAAGACATAACATGCATGCACTTGACATCAGAATGTCAATATTTGTGAGACAAAAATGGATAGAAACAAAAAGAGAAATAGACAAAATCACTATTATAATGGGAGATATCAACACCCATCTTTCAATAATTATTGTCCCACATAATTATCAGCAGTGACTCTTTTCACTTTCAGTGGTGTGTTTGGACCGTCAATTATATTGTCATTCTATGAAAGACTAATTGCAGTCCTTCAAATGGACATAAGAGCTGGCTTGAAGAACTGTGAAGGCCAAAAATGTGACAAATGATCCTCTGAAAAGAATACTGTGGCAATGCAATATAAGATACTGAATAAAAACAAACAAACAAACAGGAATCTCAAGTGAACCCTCACACAAAAACAGAAAAGGGAAATAAAAGGAAAATTCTTCCCTACAGAAGAATATCAATATATAAACAGAAGAAAATGATGGTGAGTTAAAGAAATCATCATTTTGTAACCATAGTCTGACAACAGATTCTATTAAGAATCATCAGTAGATTAAATCTATTGGAGTAAGTGCTGTTGGGGAACAGAATATTCACACTAACTCAAAGAATCACCCCAGAGATTACGTCACGATTACTTTTGCTGTGGAGAAATCTCATGATCACTGCCTTAATCACATGGTCATACTTATCTTAACCTTCTAGTGGGGAAATCTGACATTTCATGTCTTCCAATTAGATGTATAAAGGTGTGTGATGCATCACCTGTGCAGTATTCTTTTGACCAAACCATAGTATGAGATATTCTACAAGATTTCTGATTCAGAGCCTTCAAAAAAATCAATCCAGTGAAAAACAAGGGTAGAATGATGCTCTAAATTATTATTAAAAAGAAAGATATAACCAAATGAAGTGCTCCAACACTGATTTGATAATGGATCAACAATGCCTTAGACAAAATAAAAGAGATATATTTTTGACAAAAGAGTTATGGATATTTGTTGATAACTAAGAAGAGAAGGTGTGTTGGAAATTTTAAGGTGAGAGGGAAAATCAGTGAATTAGGCATTATGAAGTCCAAGCTAACCAGAAAAATAGGGTAAGGTTTCTGAGAAGTGTTAAGTGCACTTTGAGGTTGATTATCTTCAATTTATACCAAGAAAGAAAAGCTGCCCTGTTTGAGTTTTTTCAGAAATGCTTAACCACTGTGGTACAAATGCAATTGTTTTATAATCAAATGGATGTCGAAAAAAGCTGAACAAGAGACTGTAGAGTATTGGCAAAAATGTTTTTGAAGAGATAAACTATGAGGTGGAAGATAGATAAGTAGGAAAGGGAATAAAGAAAAAGAAGGGTGGAAGAAAGGTGAGAATTAATAAACTAATAGGCTATAGATTCAGATTATGTAGAAACACAGTGCATATATTTGAACTAAAAGCCTGGAAAGACAGAATTTTTGTCCAAAACTGGGAAATTGAATTATGATTCAAAGCATAAAAAATCGATTATCACTCTAGTAATTCAGAAAATGCAAGCTAACAATCCATATTAGAGGAGGGATAATGAGATAGAGAGGATTACTTGGCTGTAAGAGATCGAATATTAGAATTAGAGGATTTTAGAATAGTGATCGAATTAGAGGACTAATTTGGTATGGTGGGTGAGAAAGGAAGAAAATTCATTTTCACCAACTGTACTCCTTCAAACTTTCCATTTTATGCATCCTACTCTTGGAATGTCATCTCTTACCTTTTCCAGTTAACTTGTAAGCCCACCTAAAAGTTGCTGGGCCCCAAAAGAGCCCTCCTTTCTTATTTTTACCCTTTTTTTTAACAATCCTCACTAATATCCTCACTTCCTTTATTAAACTGCTTATATTAGATTCCAAGCACAGTTGAGTTGAAGGGTAGGAGGAAAATGCTACAAGTAAGGGGATCAAGTAATAAACTATCTAGATAGTGAATGACAGATCCCTAAACCCTTTCTCTCACTTGAGAACAAGAATAATAATAGTTTATATGCCTTGATATCCATTGCCTGCCCTCTGATTTGCTATCAAAAGAATGTGCTCCTAAGTTTTATGGAGCAGAACTTCCAGGGATTTCCTGAGAAAATGTGCATGGGATATTTATTATTTATAACCTTTCATGAGTGAAAAAGTCCCTTTGATAGCTTTATGTTTTATTTACAGATTGGTAGGGTATAAAACTGTAGGGGTGGGGGGATAGTTGTCTTTTGGTATGTTGAAGGTGTTGTTCCAAATTTTCTTTCAATTTGCTATGATGATGTGTAGATAAATGATTCCATTCTGATACAGAATCTTCTATCATCAGGGTTCATTTTCTCACTGTTTTTGTATACTTGTTTAAGTGTCACTTGAATATAAAGGCCTGTCCTGACCCCCATTTTCTCCCTTACTGTACTTTGTTGTTCTACTCAGCTCTTATCATCAGTGGACACTGTGAAGGTTAAGTTCATGCATCATCTTGGCTGGGTTATGGTGCTCAGTAGTTTGGTCAAATAAGCACCGGCCTGATTGTCACTGTGAGGGTAATTCTTAGACTGATTTGCATCTATAATCAGTTCATTATATACAAGGCTGATTGCATCAATAAATCCACAAAGGATACTATCTTCAGCAGTGTGGGGAGTCTCCTCTTCCAATCAGTTCAAGGTCTCAAAAGTCAGATGGAGGGTTTCAGAAATCAGACAGAAGAATTTCTGCCTCTACTTCAGCCAGCCAAATTTTTCAGAGGAATTGAACTTCACCTTCATTGGCATTTCCAACCTGCAAACTGCCCTATGGTGTTTGGAAATGACAGATTTCAAAATCATCTTTTTTGGAGTTCTCTACAGAATTCTGGCTTGCCGATCCCCATGGTCATGTGAGACAATTCTTATAGACAATCAACCTCTCTTTATCTCTCCCTAACACTGTGTGTGTGTGTGTGTGTGTGTGTGTGTGTGTGTGTGTGTGTACAGTATATACATATCCTGCCAGTTCTGTTTCTCTGGAGAACTTTGACTAATACAGACATACAGATGTATTCTGTACTGACTCATTTATTTTTTTATTCTCCTCCCTCCCCATTAGAGTATTAGCTGATGTTAACTGAGAAGAGCAACATTTATTCTTTGATTGTTGCTATTTACTGTTGATTAGCCCATTCTTAGAACTATGGCTTGAAAAAATATTTTTAGTCAGTAAGTAAATTCATCTTTTACCCCCGGAAGCTTTTATATGACTCTTTTCATCATCATTGTTTTAAAATTATGCAAAGTGTCTTTTGCATTTCATCAATGTGCATGTGCCTCTCTGTGCTGGAAAATTAGTGGTCTTTTTCAGTTTATTTAGTCTTAATTCTAAAAAATTTTCCTAAATTTTGTCTTTAATTTACCCTCGTCCTTCTTCTCTATCCTCTTTCTGGAAATCCTATTATTAGGGTGTTCATACTTCTGGATTGATCTTCTAAGTCACTTTATCTTTCACTTTTCTTTTTCATTGTTTTCTTTTGATTTTATTTTATCAGATTTATTTACAAGTTTTAGTTTAATTTTTTCGCTCATGGTATTATATCTATTAATTTATTTAAATTATTATTTTGTGTACATTTTAAAATATCATCCAGCTTCTCTTTTAAGGATATAGTATTTTTTCTTTTCTCAAGAATAATTATAGAGAGGTTCTTGTTTGTCTTATACTCCTTGCACTTTTTATGTTTCTGCTGAGATTTTTTTATCATTTTATCTGACTTGACAAATCATTTTCACATTAGAGACTTTCATCAACTGATATATTATTAAAGATCTCATATATAAGAGAGAATTATAAAAAAAATTAAGTAGATGGTTACATTGACAGATAGAGCTTATTGCTAGTGGGCATTCTTATAGAATAAACTGGCTAGACACCCAAATATGAGAATCTTTATCATAGATTTTAGTTTTGTTTCCTTCTTCGATGCATTAATTTCCCGAAGAGAAGACTCCTGCTAGCTCTTGCAAGGGTATTGGGCTTTATGGACTAGGCTTTCCATTTCCTCAGAGCAAAATGGGAAAAAGGAGTTGGAAGTTTCATCATTCAGTGTGTAAATTTTCACTCAATTCTATGCTGTTCTGTCCATGCCCCCTCTCTCAAATGTCCTCTTGTGTTCAGCCTTTAACAAGGAAAGTTCTGGGGAGTCACCTGTGAGTTCAGGGTGGGACAAGGGAGCTGATATCTAGAGCACCCACCCAGTTCTCTTGTTTCCAGCCCCATGAGCAATTTATTTTGAGAGTTAATGTTTGCCCTCAATTCCATAGAAATCTTGGTTCAAGTTTGAGAACTGGTCTACTTTATGCTTCTAATTCTCCATGAACAATTTACCTTTAAAATCTTTCTTTGGTCTACAAAATTAGTTACCACCTGTCTCTCAGCTTTCTAGATTTCCAAAATGCTGTTGCTCTTGTTTCTTCTACCATTGTTTCTGTCCTTGTGGGTTTGGCCCTTTGCTACAATTTTAGTATGACTCCAGGAGTTTGGTGAGGAGGGGTTAATTTCTATTTTCCACTCCTTTAAAATTTTCATTCACCGAGGTTTTATGTTTTCATGTTATCCATGTGATCCTTTACCCCAAGAGATTATTTTTGTCATTCACTTTGCAAAATTTACCTCCTTGAAAGCTGAATTCTCAAACACTGCTTTTTCCCTCTCCATACCAAAAGTCACATCCCCTATTCCTATTATTTAAACATCCCCTTTATGCTGAAAATTCTCCCAATGCATTTGTTTGGTTGGCATCTGCACACATGACTATCTAGTATATTATCTCAAAATAAAAGTTACCCAAAATGTTTCCACTATCCTAAACCTACTTATAGTCAGAAGTCCTGTTAAGTACATGGCGACTTTAGTTTTTCTGGGTTGCTGTTGCCAAAGTTTCAGCACTTCCCTCTCTTTCACTCATGCCATCTCCAATATGTAAACATTCACTTTTAATTATAACCTAAACCCCAACTCTACTCTCACTACCCTTCTGGAAGCCACTAGTCTAGTGCTGTCCATTAGCCACTAGTCTAGAAGCTAT
Source organism: Choloepus didactylus (assembly GCF_015220235.1). Classification (NCBI taxonomy): domain Eukaryota; kingdom Metazoa; phylum Chordata; class Mammalia; order Pilosa; family Megalonychidae; genus Choloepus; species Choloepus didactylus. Next base: position 367,185 of record NW_023637574.1, read on the forward strand.
TCCTTCTGGGTGCTCAGTACTGTCTCCATTAAAAAGAGATACTTTCGATATCTCACATACAATAATTCCCCAATCCAATCCTTCCGATGGCTTCCTAACTTAGAAATACACATTCCTTACCACATCCTCCAAGGTTCAAGCCTCTTACTAACAGAGAGGGCTTCTCCGACTACCCCATCTAAAATCCTGCTGCTCACTTGGTGCCAGCAGTGCTCTCCACCCCACTCCATCTCCATCGCTGTTTCTCTAATTTTCCTCAAATAATTTTTACTAATGACATTGTATTATATTTTTTGATTTATAAATGTAACTGTTTAGAATAATCAGTGAAATCCAAAGAAGGATTATAGTATGAGAAGAGTAACGAGCTGAAGACAAAGCTCTAGGGAACTCCATATTATGGGATAGAGAGGTAGACGCCACAGAGAGGTGTTTCTGTGATAGGATTCTACAGAAGAAAATCTATGTTGGAAAATATCTAATTTAGATGGCACTGAATGTGTTAATTCTTCCCATTTATTCTAATTCAACCTTCTGGGGAATACGTAAGATAGAGTGGTGATGGTGGTAGTGGCGGTGCGCGCGTGTGTGTGTGTGTGTGTGTTTGTGTGTGTGGAGATATTGGTGTACATTAGAAGGAGGAATGATGAGAAAGAAGTGATCAACTAACTTTGTAAAAGTCATTAAAAGAAACTAAGTTAAGAAAATAGGAGATAAATAATGTGATAAAGTGTATGACTCTCAAAGTGAGCCTACAAATTATTCTGAGGGCAGAAGCAAGAGAATATGTAGCCTCAGAGTTCAGATGGAAGTGGCCAGTCAAAATCTAAATATTCCTTAAAGACCCATTTAGGCTTAAAAAACACACAAATTTTATATTTTCTTCCATATTATATCTATTTAACACTAAAATATTTTAATCACTCTGCATTAATGGTTGTTCCAGGAAATGCACCACATTAATCACTTGGCAGTGAGTTCATCTTAGATCTCTGCTGTCCATACTGCTTTAGAGATTTGCATAACTTATGTTTGGGAGTTGGGACTGAATGCAAACCTAGATACATAAGCTATAATGTGCATAAATATAAAAATATCCTTTTAATTAAAGGTAGCAATCACTAGAAAAATGGTAAAGCAGTTAAGCATTCAGTGACTCTCTTTGTAAAATTCTGTGGATTACTGACAAATTACTTCTGTAGCACCAAAACACCCAGAAGTGTTTCTCAAAGTGTGTTCCCCTCAAGAATCAGGAATTCTTTACCTAGTTTGAAGCAATGAGTTTAATGTGCATTTTATGGAGCCAGAGAACTGTATCTAATCTTAATCATGGTATGAAAAATCATGTAGGAGTGGGGTTTGCATAGATTAACCAAATTTTATGATCTTGGATTCCCTACTCCCTAGTTAGACACAAGAAAATAAATCAGAGAAAGAATAGATGTCACTGGAATTTGAATGATCCCTCCTGTATCAGCTGAGGATATTTCCTAATTTGTGGAGAAAGCATTTCTAACATAAAAAAATCTTTCATGGAATAATGTGGGGAGGGGTGGGGAGGTGGAGAGAATCGCCATTATCCATATGTCAGTCATTCCTTCTTCTGGGGGCCTAAATGAGCTAACTCATCACAGATCACTTAGCAACTGACATGCTAAACTTTGATAAAACAAATCTTGCTAAGTTCTGAAGCTGCTCTGTCTCACAGCAGCCCTGAATCTCCCTCAGAAGTTTCAAATGGATCTTCTCCTCTTACAGACTTGAAGCTCCACCTGAGTGGCTTAGAAAGCCGCTGTGCCAACACATCCAACATTCCTCTCTTCCTACTTCATGTAAATTTTAATGCCCTGCTCATTTCTGTTCTCCCAGTTCTTTTTCTATTCCTTCTTTTGCCACTTTTTTTTTCCCTCCGAATTCATAGGTTTCATTAGCTAGTACTAAAGGTTTTTCCTTCACGCTGTCTTCTCATCCGGCACTTACTATTACCAGACAATCCTGACTCTTTATCTCGAGCCTCCACCTCTGTGTTTCTTCATTTGAATAAATACTATTTTTGACTAGCAACAAAACACCTAAGTGTCTAAGGCAAGTCCCCTTCAAACTGATAATCTTCAAATATCTTTTTAACAGATTTAACAGATTTAGATCATGGAATGGAAAGCATCCTAGCAGTCCTATGAAGAGTTAAACTTTCATCCATGATGTCAAGCATCCTAGCTCTGACCCCAAAGTTACCCACACTTAGAATACAAAGCTCTGTAACTAAATGTATTTCCAAAAAGAAGAAAAGATGAAGTTCATTCACAATCAGTTGGAAGAGGGGTGATAAGTTAATGACCTAATAGAAGAGAACACTTGGGAAATGCGTCCTCAACCCAGCTTAAACAGATTACTGATTTTCTTCAAACTTCCTTTAATGAGGGCAGTTATAAAGTTGAATATTAAATAAAATATGCCTAAGATTTTGTTCAGCAAATCTATGACATTCTAGTTCAGGGAAACATAGCGACTTTATAGGAACACTTTAAATTCCATTGTTTGCTCCTGGTGCAAACTAGGTCTTCTTTTTTTTTTTTTTTTTTTTTTTTTAACCATAGTGATATGAAGCAGTTCTAGAGAGAAGATGGGAGAGGGAGAGAAAGACTTTAGAGTGCAGTAATAATAGTGATGCTAGCACTATTTGCATGCTATGTCCCAGTCTTCTACCTACTTGACAGATACAGACTTGTTTAATTCTTCTAACAACCCTACATGTTTCTATTATTCTTCATATTTCATAGATAAGGAGAAATCAGATGTAAAATGTTAATCAAAACTTGCCCAGGGAAACAAAAACAACAAGGAAGTAACAGATTATCTACTATTTAGTTACTGGATGCACAATTAACACCAGTTAAAGGTGATTTAATTTTTATCCATTAGGGAAATGAAAATCAAAACCACAATGAGATACCAGCTCAAACCCATGAGAATGGTTATTATTGAAAAAAAAAAGATGGAAAATAAAAGGTGCTGGCAAAGATGTGGAGAACCAGAAACCCTCACACATTATTGGTGGGAATGAAAAATGGTAGAGCCACTGTAAAAGACAGTTTTTCAGTTCCTCATAAAGTTAAATATAGAACTACCATAGTTATACAGCAATCACACTTCTAAGTATATACCTGAAAGAACTGACAGCAGAGTCTAACAGAAATGTGCACACCAGTGTCCACAGCAGCATTATTCACAGTAACAAAAAGATGGAAGCAACCCAAGTGTCCATGAACACAATAATTGATAAACACAATGTAGTATACACATGCGATATAATACCATTCAGCTACTAAAAAGGAATGAATTCATGATACATACTATGACATGGATGAATCCTGAAGACGTCATATTGAGTGAAATTAGTCAGACATGAAAACACAGATATTTATGATTTCATTTATATGAAGTAACTAGAATATACAAATTCACAGAGACAGAAAGTAGATTCTAGGTTACCAGAGATAGGGGATGGGTTGGAAGGGAATAGAGAGTTAATGCATAAAGGGTGTAGATTTCTGTTTGGGGTAAAGTAAACATTTGGTAATAGATAGTGATGATAGAAGCACTGCATTGTATGTGTGATTAATGCCACTGGATTGTATCCTCGGGAGTGATTGAGATAGGAAATAAAATGCTGTATATATGTTACCACAACTAAGAGAGGAGGGGAGGAGGAGGATAATGAGAGAGACTAAAGAAAGAGTCAATGAAATACACTTTTATCCTGTAATGGATCTAATAATGGAGGAAAAAAGTGCTTAAAACGATATTATGGGGACATTTGAAAAATTTGGAAAATGAACTCTATGGTTTATATCAAAGTTAAATTTCTTGAACTTGATAACTATGGTAGACTAAGTTATGTACTCCAGAAAAACACAGATTCTTAATATTAATCCACATCTTTGTGGGTGTGAACCCATTGTAAATAAGACCTCTTAAAGATGCTATTTTTAGTTAAGGTGTGGCCCAACTGGATGAGGATAGGTCTTAATCTAGACCACTGAAGACCTTATAAAGAGGACCCGGAAAGGAGAGGACACTGCGATGTGCAGGAGAGCCAATGAACCGCAAAGATTGACAGCAGCCAGCCCCAGAGTGCTCCCAGCCCAGAGGGGAAGCAAACCTTCTAGCCTCCAAGACCTGTGAGGCAATAAATTCCCATTGCTTAAGCCAACCCATTGTGAGGTATTTGTGAGAGCACCTGGTAAAGAGACAATACCTGCTTACTGTGGCTACATGAGTAAGTGTTCCTGATCTCAGAAAACGTACATGGAAATTTTAAGGTTAGAGGCACATGATGTGTGCAACCTACTCTGAAATGTTTAGAAAATAGATAAATAGGTAGTAGGTAAATAAATAATTAGATAGATAGAATGATTTATCAAATGTATCAAATGCTAATAGTTGGTAAATCTGGATATCTGGATTAGGGGTACATTGAAATTCTATGCATTGTTTCTGTATTAATTTTGCAACTTTCCCTTAAATTTGAAATTATTTCAAAATAAAAATTTGAAAACATGTTAAAAAGTCATTTAACTTTTATAAAAGTCCCATTTGTTTTATTCTTTGTGTTCAGAGGATCTTCCCCTTGTAAACAAGACATCACATGCCTATAGCTGATACCCAATTTCTTTGATTCTCTTCTATTCCTATATATTTCCCAGTGTCTTGGCTCAGCTATTCTTTTTAGCAGTATGTCACAGAATATCATCTTTGTTCTACCTGTCATTTTTTAATTTTCTGTCAAACATAGGCTGTTGTTTAACTTAGTGATTTATCAAAATTTCCCATTTCATTTTTTTAAAGCAATCAAACTCCTCCCAGCCACTGTCTATAAAATTGGGGGCAATCTACTTCATCAAAATAATTAGAGAAGCTGAAAATGTAAAGGGTTCTGTATGTGTCTTTTGCGCTGGAATCCTTTTCAAACTGCCAATTTCATTTGTGCCTATAAAGTTTTAAAGTTACTTAGTTCACCCAAACCTTCTGGCAGACACGAAATGGAATTCTCCACACTCGAATTGCAATCATTGAAGATAACAGGCTCCTTCTATGTGCTTGTACTGTGATTGATTTTCAGAGACTCTTCAATAATCCACTTGGTTAATTGAAAAAAAAAAAAAAAGAAAAGAAAAGAAAAAAAGAAAGCCATTCCTCCAGACAGTGTGATTTGCAAACTTAGAGCAAAGTAGATTTTCTCCTGATTACAAAGAATCCAAACACATTAGAGAATCGGTATGATCAAGATGCAGTGGCTAAATTCAAGTAGCTGAGCCCCTCTGGGGAACTTGGGATCACTTTTTTTTTTTTTTTTTTTTAAATATCACAGTGGTTTCCTGGGTTAGAGATTTGCAACATGGTTGTTTCAATAAAATATTTGAGGAACAATATAGGGTGGATCATCTTATTTACTAGGAAAACCTCTAAAACTCACCCATATACATGTCTACTCACAATTCTCCACCACTGCCACCACCCTATATACACACAGATATTACCTTTTACTATGACCCTCACTTTCTAAATGAACAGCAATTTTAAACAGTGAAACAGACAAACAAAACTTGGAAGGGCATAATTTCTGAACAAACAATAATTTATTAAATAGAAAAATTTTGTCTTAAGAAAATTTTGCTACAATGTCCTTATTTTTTCTTATTTTCCCATGTATATGTGACTATGTCTTTGTAGAACAGGACTGTTGAGGATAACAATTATTTTGCAGATTATAGAAACTCAAATGGAGTTCCAAATACTATTGAAAAGATCAGTTCAACACATGGATATTATATTATATTTGAATAGATGTGACAACCACATATTTGGATGTCTATTCATTCAACAGATATTTGTTAAACTTAAGGTGTCCAGTTCATATAACTAAGCCAAGATAAAGACAGATAAATTGATAAGCAAGAAACAAGACATTATAGACATGTATTTACATGAGGAAAACATATTCTGTGTGCATAGTTTATTGTGCAATTAAAAATCATCCTTATTTTTATAATATAATAAAATCCAAACATAAATTTATATGTATAAATAAAAATATGATTACTCCAATTAATTTGACAGTGCTTGCTTTTCACATTTCATATTTAATTAAAATGAGATCTGGGAGGAAATACTAAGACAGAGAAGTGGACAGATATGCTGTTCTACAACTCATAACTTATTGTATGGCTAGGGATCTGATATTGCAGATATGTAGTAAAAAGAATACCTTAGCATTTATTAGGAATCAAGGGGAGGTCACTAGTGTGCCTGATGTCGAGAAAGAGAGACAGACAGAGAGAGAGAGAGAAGTTATTGCCTTTAGCACATCTATTTAAGTCTTGGGGAGAAAGAATTGGATTGCCCATGAATTCTGGGTCCTGATGTCTAGTGTGTGTGTCAGCCTCAATTTCTTTTGGCAAAGCAGAGGAATGTTTATAATCCTCCTCTCAAGGCTACAATGTTAATAAAATTAGGTTTATCAGAGAAAAAGTGATAGGGAAATACTCAGATGAGTATAAATTTGAGCTATGTTCCGAGCAGGTGTGGCAAATGGATTTCAATGTGTGTGAAAACCAATATCCTCAGTAATGATTGTCTCTGGGAGCCATGTACTGAGGCAGCCATTCAGGCACTAAGTAACAGATAGCTTGAGAACTATTCCTGGCATTATTAAAACAACTTGTAATGACGGATTTCACTGGCAGAAGGTCAGTGACACCAGTTTCACATGCAAAAGCTGTACATAATTCTTTCCAAATACTTTTTCTGTTTCCCCTTTCCTTTGTTTGTAATAGCTGTGGTCCTTTAGGTATCTTTCTTTTTTAATGATGTGATAAAACCTGATTATGTTCTATTCAGAATTATTTTTTCACAGATTCTTTTGAACCATCCACTTGAGGTCTGACAAAGGGAGAGCTAACACTGTTGCTGGGGCAACTGGAAGAAGTGAGTTCTATTGTGTGCAAAACAGGCCCCCTCCTTGCAAAGACTGTCAATAATGATTTCCAGCGTGAATGGCTCCAACCCGTAGATAATGACCCATCAATAGTTTTTCCATGCCTGCGTTCTGGATCTCTGAGCTTCCTATTCTGTGCCCATTTCAACCCCCTGAACAGCAAAATGTGCACTAGAAATCCTCTGTACCTCTGCCCTCCCAAGCCCTTACTGATAATTAGAATAACAATAGAAAAACTTTGTACCAGGCATCATTTCAAGCACTACAAATATTAACTCATTTAATCCATAAAACAGTTGCATAGAGTAGGGCACAAGATAAAACTAAGAATCAGATGAGATATATATATATGCAAATGTTTGTAAAACTAGTGAGAGCAGAGCTGAGATCTGAACCCAGGCAATCCAGATCTACGGACCCTGCATGCAAAAACCCAGCTAGGCTGACACCTGAGACCTGGGGTGGGATGTGTACAGAATAGGTAATAAATGCACTTGCTATATATTAAAGTTCTTTAAAAAATTCTCATATGGTATATGTTTTTATCAGTGTCCATGCTGACTTTAATCCTTTGATTTGAGCTTATTATTTTTGCTGAACTACACAATGTCAAATCTGGTTGGGATTGTGGCCATGTCAGATCAGGTGAAGCCTGGGGACTTCATAACCCTACAAGAATATGCACACAACACACCTCCATTTCAAGGGCAGCTTTCAGATTACTAAATAACAAACCCAGGGTTGTATCTGTAAGCCAGTGAAGGTCATTCAAGACCTCTGCATGGCTAAACGTGAATGCCAAGGAACCTTGTTCTAGTTTGCTAATGCTGCAGAATGCAAAACACCAGAGATGGATAGGCTTTTATAAAACGGGGGTTTATTTCGCTACACAGTTACAGTCTTAAGGCCACAAAGCGTCCAAGGTAACACATCAGCAATCGGGTACCTTCACCGGAGGACGGCCAATGGCGTCCGGAAAACCTCTGCTAGCTAGGAAGGCAGCTGGCGTCTGCTCCAAAGCTCTGGCCTCAAAACGGCTTTCTCCCAGGACGTTCCTCTCTAGCAAGCCTGCTCCTCTTCAAAACATCACTCACAGCTGCACTCAGTTCCCTCTCTTTGAGTCAGCACATTTATATGGCTCCACGGATCAAGGCCCACCCTGAATGGGCGGGGCCACGCCTCCATGGGAACATCTCATCAGAGTTATCACCCACAGCTGGGTGGGGCACAGTCCAAGCAAATCTAACCAGCACCAAAACATCTGCCCCACAAGACTACAAAGATAATGGCATTTGGGGGACACAATACATTCAAACCGGCACAAACCTATTCTGTCCTTCTGGCACGAGGGATGCACACACTCACTTTCTTTCTCATTCTGATTAAGTTTAATGTGATGTACTGCTGCTGACGGGTTCATGTGTGCATCTTCCATGAGCTCTTCTGCTGCCACCTCCTCCAGCTGCCCCAAGACAAGGTCACACCTGCTGCTATGTGAGGCACCAAATAAGCTTGTCATTTGTTTACTTCAAGCAAACTGTGATCAAAAGCCCTAACATAAGCTAAAAAGATAGCTTAGCAGAATCAACATCTGGTAGATAATACTTAAATTCCCTGGAATCCTGCTTTCACATCTTTCTAGGATAAAATCAATCTTCTCTTTACTGGGAAACATGCAATAAACTATAACTTTCTCAGTGTGAGTTTGTTGGTTTTAAACTTTTAAAACTAAATCATTTGTTATTCATAGAGATAACTAGTAACTTTGAAGTTATTTGTGACATTATCTTTGGACAAACTGGGGTAGATAAAAATCTATCAATATCTTTTTTTATATTGGATTAAATACAAGTTTAAGTTGAGAAACAGTATCTTAAACTTTGAAAGTGTGTTTGTTTTTATTCTAAAATGATGAAAAATATAGCAAAAATCTCAGAATTTTAGCAGGATTTATTTCTCAACATTACTATAAGGAAATCTGTCCTACATTTGAAAACTATTTATAACAAGAATAATAAAATAGAATTATATTTTACATGCACTTTTCCTGTAATTAAGTGACTTCAGAGGATTTTTAAACTACATGTGCCTTCCTCATTCTTAAATTAATGAGAGCAAATGAAAATTGTTGCCATAATGGGTCAAGAATCTTGGAGTAAGAAAATATTTGGGAACTACTTATTAGAATAATAGCAGATGCTTTCATTATAGGATATTATTAATGGAGGCTGTGTTCCTAGTGTAAGATAGAAGCCATTCACAATCCATGCATACCTTCAGAAATGAAAATAGCTGTGATACTTAGTAGAGGGCAGTGCTTAATCGGGGCAGATAGTATTGGCTGAAAGTTACAAGTAACAAAAATATATTGCAAAGAAAATTTTATTAGTTACGGTTCTCTAGGAAAACAGAATCAATGAGAGATATCTATGAATATAAGATTTATAAAAGTGACTCATGCAACTGTGGGTATGCACGAGTCCAAATTCCGTAGGGCAGTCAGCAAACTGGCAACTCCAATGAAGATGTTCGATGAACTTCTCAGGAAATGAACTGTCAACTTCGACGAACTCCTCAGGAAATGCTTCACTGGTCAGCCAAAGAAGAAGTGAAGGTCCTCTATCTGTCTCACTTAACAGTCTTCAACTGACTGATTGGATTAAATCCAGCCAACTGCATTCTCTCATTGTGGAAGACACGCCCTTCGTTGAGTCATCAATCACCACTCCAGCCAATTGACTGATGATTAAATAAACCAGCCTGTTGATTTATTAACCAGCCACAAATGTCCCTATAGAATCTAATAATTATAAAATGGGACTTCTAATTGTATGTCTTTTTAAAGTGACTCATTTTTATTTTAATTTATAAAAGTATAGTTCTGAGATGTGTTGGGGGAAAAATTGTCTTTACACCATTGAGAACTAGAAAGGACCTGACATTTTAAAACAATAAGGATTCCCAGTTTACAGATGACCTTGTGGGTATGCAAAATATGAAAAATGGTTTTGTGTTGATAATGACTCAAGGCAGACTCTGTCTTTGCTTAATTTTGACAGGGACTAAAATAGAACAGTGTTGCTGTTGAAACTGTAAAGATGTAAACATACTTGGCAAGATGTCCCAAGCACATGAATTAGATGGGGTAAGTACAGGTCAAAAATGCAGTGAATGTAAAGGGCAAGGGAGTTTGGACAAAAGCTTAAGGGATTTGGAGCACTGTAGTTGAAAATGTTAGTTAACAAAAGCTTATACAAAAATAAGTAGTTAGAAATCATTGCAATGGCAATGGTCTTAAACCTTTAAATAATATTTTCTTCTTAATACGTGCCATTCCTTTGCCAACCCTAACTGAATCCAGTTTTGAGTACTCCCCCAGACACACAAAAGATCTAGTCTATAAGAATCAAATAACTCACTGCCCCAGATCATGGGATGCCAAGAGAAAGACCCCCATGGCTGATTACTTAAGACTGTGAAGTACTGCACGTAAGAAGTAACCCTAAGAAAAGCAAGTCATGATCAAAAAATCAGGAAAAAAAGGACATGATAACACTAAAAAGACTGAGATCAAATAATATGTGATTTTGTCTTTAATTTTAACCAGAGACCCCTTCCTCTACCTATAAAAACCTTAACTCACATCTTCCCTTCAAACTGGTTTTGGAAAGATTCCCTCCAGTTCCTTGCTGTGCACTTGCAACAAATAAATCGCCTGGTCACACGGGCCCTGCTATTGGAAAGAGAGATGCTTGTAGTATCAAAAACCTCAAGGAACACTCAGCATCCTAAATATAACCATCCTAAAGAGCAATTCCCCTAAACACTAATTTGCTAAAATATAACTCTGGGTGTTTTAGCATCTATTTTTGTGTTTCATGCACTTTATATATCGTTTTGGATTTTTAAGACTATATTTTTAGCAAATGATTAGATTTTATGAATGAGTTATTCTGTATAATTGGAATTTCCTTTTCAACACTGTATCACTGTATGTCAGAGCAATTTGAGGAATTTTAGTGAGTTTACATAAAGGACCTTATTAAACATTTAATTCTGTTTTTAACTTCATTTTATTTAAAACCAATACATACATTCAAATTACATCAAAGGTAATTGTTTCTATGCCAAAAATTTCTTTAAAGATTTCTTCATTTTGGCTATAGATAGAAAGGTCTATATGGGGAGATTTAAATGAAAATCAAGCACAGTAGTTTAGTAAGTTGCTCTTTAAATTCTTTTCTTGATTTTTTTTGCAGTGCCTCTCTAACTGATTGGTTTAACCACATTAGAACTTGTGTTTTTGAACTTTCTGGATTAAAACCTTATTATCTTATGGTGATTATTGATTTGAATTTTCCCTGTCCCCAGGGATGGAGACAACTAGCCAGAGGAAGGTGGTGGTGGAGGTGGTGGTATGTTTTATGTTATTGTCTCCACTGACAGTTACAAATATTAAAGCATAAAGCAGTGTATTTTTTTTTCTTTATCCTTCTGCCAACCCAACACACACACAAAAAGACCATTAAATAGAATCAATAATTGATGGGATATAAGTCATTGTAAATTGAAAATTAATAGTTGCCTGCTCAATATCCATGCATTCAACCAAATTTTAAGCTTTGTCTTTGTCTCAGTTTAGATGCTGGCTCTCATTTGATTAGCTCCCCCAAAAACCATGGCAGTGAGTAATAACATCCAAGGGCTTAGCTTTTTCTGTAGATAGGTGTAAGGTACAATGATATGAAGACTATCGCCTTTGTAAAATTGCTTCTTAAATTTGTCCAATTTCTTGTTCTATGAACACGTGATAATTCCTTTTGGTGATAACTTTAAGAGATTTGTTTCAGAAAAAGAACAAAATTAATGATATTACCCCATTATTAGGCAATGAGAGCAGAAATAACTTTCTTTTTATGTTTTGATGGCTGGGAAGCTTACAGACAAAGTTAATCTAAAAGCAAATAATAATCATAGTTTATATTTCTGATATATTTATTATCTCTGCCTTAGAAAAGTTTTATTCTATTTGTATTCTTTCTAATCATCAGAAGTCAAGTGCTGCTCTTCAAGGTAGAGTTCCTCAAGTCTTGTAAATCACTCAGACATTGTCAATGAACACATTATTATAGTATTTCCCCTGCTGTTTGCTTTCTGAGTAATTTGCTAATAATTCCACAGTATAATATTTCACTGAAATCTATCTAAACAGAAAATATTAATTTCTTAAAAACACTATTAACCAAAAATATGTCTGATTTTTTCAGGTGATGAAGCTTATCTGTTTTAGTTTAAATAGTTGGATTTTGTATTAAAGATTTGTGTGTATGTGTGCACGTGTGTGTTTAAATTAACCCTTTCTTCTATCCTGAGCCTTGAGAGTAAAAAGGCATTTTGCAAGGGTTTTCAACATAATGATGTATTCGGCTGTGTTATTATCTTTGAGGCTTCTGCACTTAACCTTCCCACCTGAGGTATCAGATAATCCCTGCAGTGTCTACAGGGCATCCCAAGTGTGAATACACTAAGTGAGCAAGTGTGTGTGTGTGTGTGTGTGTGGAGAGGGGGTCATGTCAATATCTGAAACATTTCTTTAAATTTAGATTATGGGAACACAAAAGTGGGACCTAAAATGGCCAAATTAATATTATAAATAAAATTTAAATAAACTTTCCTAAATATCTTAAGAAAAATATATATAAAGTCTACAAATGATAAACTGGGTGCCCCAAACAAATGTATACATGGAATTGCTTAAATCATAAGCTATATGTGCTAAGTCATTTTCTTTTTCCTATTTCTGTTTCTCAAAATGTGATTCTTACTTGATCTTCTCTACTCCAGGCTTGCTTGAGTTCATATATCTACACTTTCAATAATCATAGAAAAGTATTTTCAGACATTCCTTTCTTTGAAACCATTTCTATGCCTCTACATATCCCTGATATCAGTTGCATAGAAATTAATATATTCTTTTTAATCATTTCTGGGTGTGGTGTTTCTTTGTCTAAAAGGCACTGTGTCCATCTATCTTTCTGTTTCCATGACTCCATGGTTCCCTCCCTCAGTGCAGGGTTTTCTAATTAGCACCCATTCAGCTTTTGACAAGAAGATCATTCAGGTTGGCACTTGCTTGAAATGGTTCTTCAAATGGATAGAGTTCAGGATAATATAAAACATTTCCCCATTATTCCTAAACCTCCTCTCTCTTTCAATTTAATTTTGTCATATCATCAAACATGAGTATATCACAGAGAAAGATCTATTCCATTTTCATCACTATTATGTTTAAACCTTTGCATCTAACATTGACCTCTAGATTTTTTGGCTGAAGGAGGTCTAATCTCTCATTGTCACTGTTTTAGTTTCCTAGGCTGCTCAAAGCAGATACCAAGAAATAGGTTGGCTTTAAACTGTGGAAATTTATTAGCTTACAGTTTGAGGCTGTGAGAATGTCCAAATCAAGGCATCAGTCAGGTGATGTGTTCTTCCTGAAGACCAACTGCCAGTGATCCTTGGCTCCTCTGTCACTGGGTAAGGCACATGATGGTGTCTGCTGGTCTCCTCCTTTACTTCCAGGTTTCCATGCTTTCAGCTTCTTCCTTCCCTGGCTTTCTCTCTGTGTGTGTCTGAATTTCATTGTCTTATAAAGGTCTCCACTAAGAGGATTAAGACCCATCCGGATGGAGATGGGCCACACCTTGATTGAAGTAGCCTCACTGAAAGGCCCTATTTACAAGGGGTCCATACACACAGGAATGGATTAGATTTAAGAACCTACTTTTCTAGGATACATAGAGTTTCAAACCACCAGTCACTGGGTCAGATTTCCCACTTTATTATTACTTCTAATCTTACACAAACTCAAACTCCTCTCAGTTATGACCCCTATTATGGACCATGTGCTTCTTTTGTCCCCTAGGAATATTTAAATGGAGACAAGCTGTATCCTCAGTGTCTGACCCCTCTGATGGGAAAGATTTCAGGTTTGGATGGATCAGTGGTTGCTAGGACAAAGCTCAAGTTATAATCAAAGCTGACGAGGAACTGGGTGATGTACTGTCTGGTGCTATAAATAATGCTGGAAACCCCAATGGCTGAAAAAAATACAAATGTATTTCTTACTTACGTAAAATCCAAAATGTATTCCTAGTTGGTGAGCGGCTTTACCCTGGTTACACAGGGACCTGGACTCCTTCCTGTGTTCTGCCTTTACTGGGCCTGGTATTCTTCACCATTCAGCCGGTGGGTAAATCAAAAGACAGTGGAGAGGAACACTGAATTTAAACTACTTTGCCCACATGAAATATGAAGATTCTATTCACAGTCTATTTGGAAGAATGAATCACATGGCTCCAGCAGATGCAGAGAAGGGTGGTGAATGCAGCCCACTGTGAACAACCACTTCTCCACAGCTCTACATACATGCTGGAAGGTGAACATAACTTGTTGGTTAGTTGCTGTCTCACTACACATGGAATTTTCTTTTCTCCAATTTTGAATTAAATAGATGAGAAAACTGAGGTCCAGAAATGTAAAGGTGTATGTCTAAAGTCACTTATTCTGTCTCCCCATCCAACAATCTGTTAATCTCATCATGATGCGTGATCTAGGGTAGTCCTTGGGTTCAGTCCATCAACGAAAACACAGTTAACTCCTGGAAAGAAAAAGTGTCTGGGAACTGTTGCTTTTCCCACAGATAAGAATGGGCAGAAAGAAAGAAGAAGAGCTATAACTAGGATGAGCATATTCCAAACTGTCATACATTTGAGGGTGTCATGGGCAAACCAGAAAATGTGGTTTTTCTCTAGGTTTAACTCTCCTGCACAGCTCATCTAAGAAATCTTTGTAGCAAAGATTTCAAAGAGAGAGTTGGCAACATAAGGAATTTCTTTAGTTTCAACCCCTGAGTTAATAATTATTATGTATTTTAATATTATCTTGAGCAGAAATTCTTTGCAATTGGCATATCAATTGATTTTAGGAAATACTCAAACATGTCATTATGAACGATATGAAAAGAATATGAAAGAGGAACAGGTAAAGAACAAAGAACTCCGGGTGAACACAACTCTGAACAAGTCATTTCCACATATTGCCTGAAAATTTCAAAATGATCTATTACTAAGAGATGGTGGTGAGGCAGAAGACAAGAGGCAAGGGTGTCAATGAGGAAACCGTATTTCATCTTCATTCATCACCCTCAAATATATAAAATCATAGAAATAAAAAATAATATTTGAAAGAAGAATGCCTTTATACCATCTTTTCTGGGCAAGCTTTTGTGTATGCCAAGTCCTGTAGCTCAAAGAATCTTTCCCTTAAAGCCTCTGTAAACATTTGCAGTTCCCCGTAGAACGCCAACTGTAGCTAACATACGGTGCTATCAATGAAGGAGTCCAAAACGACTGCCCAGGTAGATTAATTCACTTGCAGCTGTCTTGTCATTCCAGTTCAAAGAAGTACCATTAGCTAACTCCTGTGATATCTTCCAGCAGGAAAGGGAAAGGATCAGTTTCAGAATCCTGTTTCAAGTAAGCAAATCACAACATCAGCTGTATCAGTTTTGCCATATAGTTACTAACTCTGACAAGTTCTCAGAGTTCCCATATGTAGGTGTTAACTGTGTGTGACTGAACGTGCTCTGCAGATGCCATCTACAAACGGCCTGGGAGTCACCCCACAATGGAGAGAGCTGGAGGGATTCAATATCCACTTAGCATTGGAAAAGGCAGTCACTTTCCTTAGGTAACTGATATTTTTCTTGTTTTAAATAGTTTGTTTGCTTATGGAGTTTTTAAATAAATTTAATGTTATCAAAAGATAGTTCATACTCCCTAACTAAAGGCAATGAATGTTTAGAAGCACTGGACTTTGCAATCTATTAAGGAGGAAAATTATTGTGTGCATTACTTATCACAGTATAATAACAATGACAATAGCAAGAACAACTGTGTATTGAGGGCTTTCTCTGAAATAAACACTTATCCTATGAGTGAGGTTTTATCACCTAGTCCATTTTATTAATAAGAAAACTGAAGTTAAATTTCCAAAAATTACTCAGCTAATAAAAGTAATTAAATTTAAGTAACTGATTAAATTTGAGTTTGTGTGTGTGGGGGGGGGGTATATACACACATATTCTGACATTTAACTGTGTATATACCATATCAGAGTTTATATGGGAATTATGATAAATGTAAGTTAATGTGTATATATCAGAACCGTGTGTGTATATCTATATACGTATCTGAATATATATATACACATATGTACATGTTTTCTTATATTTAACTGCTTCACATCCATGAAATCTTTCTTTATAATCCTAGGCACAATTCAACCTTCTCTTCTTTTATTCCCTTTAAACTCTTTTTCCACACTTTTTGGACAATTATCTTTCTTTTTTTCTTTTTGCATTAAACTAAAACCTACCTTATCACTCCTTTAATCTGATGCAGGGGGGAGGCATGTAGCTCCACTAAGGTTAGGGCCCTGGTCCCGTCCAGTGCTGACAGCATCTGTAACAAAGGCTGCCATACAATAAGCTTTCAATATAGAATTAACATAGTTAAGGGCATTGCCAGTAACTGGTCATCATGCAGAGAGGTTAGGATTGTGAGTGTGGATCCCAAGTTGCTAGGGACAGAACTTTCAGCAACTTGCTTCAGGACCCTTGCTTTTGTGATTCTCCACCATCAGCTTTCATCTCTGACTACAAAATAAGGGAGTGCAAATGAAATGCATGCTCTGTTAGGTCTAATTTTGTGATGCCTGAATTCACTAACTTCCACCATAACTTCAACATGAACGCATGCTCACCAATAATTTTGTTGGAGATAAAGATTCCCCAAAATACAGTTATGCATGGTGTTATATATCTAAACAAGTCAGACACAGGGTCAGTTTTTCCTTTCCAAGCCAGGAGGGCAGTTAGATGTATGTCCACTGGGGAAGAAACATGGTCAAGACCCCCACTAGTATCTGTGCCTGGGCTCTGCTAGTGACAGGTAACTCTAAAGTCTGTAAGAGTGAGAGGAGGGATCACAACATTCCCTCAGGTTGTGCTGATTAAGATTTTCATCTCTGTCAGTGGAGCTCGCAGGTGCTTTATGAGGAGATACCACTCATTGGGCATCTGCTTCTCGGGTGCAGTACTAAGGACATTACAAGCATTTTCTCTAGCATCCATGCCATTTCCTCAAGGAGAAAATCTGTTTTTATGATGCCAAACTGAAACTAATAATGGTTAATAGGTTTGTTAAAATTCACACAGCAAGGAAAAGAGAGGACTGCGATTCACACATCAGTCCTAGAAGGACATGGTGAAAGGCCTCAGGCAGAGTTGGTGAAGGCCCACTAACTCACAGGCTAATGAATTTTAGGGCTCATTGTCCCTCAGTTGTGCAGGCCATCCTAACAGCCCAGGGAGGGCCTTAGCCATTTGATCCCCAAGTTACCAGTTTTTATAAAGTATGCAAATATGAGATTCATTCACTTCAAGAGTGCCCACCAAATTTTATAAGCTTCAGAGTCCAAAAACCATTGATGTGACCCTGCCTCCCAATACTTCAATATAGTTCCTTTAGGTCTTGACTCTCTCACTCTTAAATTCCAGGAGAAAGGGCTCTAGATAACTGATGAATAAGCTTAACTTACCAGACTTCTCTTTCTCTTTCTGTCACTGTGTCTCTCCACACACATAACACACACACCACACACACACACACACACACACACACACACACACACACATGTTCAGGCTGACCAAAATTCATTAGGCACTTAGGGTATGTTGAGCACAGTTCTTGTCTCATGTTATCATACTGAAAGCATGCATAATCTAATCAATGAGATGCAACTAATGTTGATATACAAGGAAAGAGTATATGTGATCATTGATTATTTACATGAACATATATGCAGTAGCAGCAAAGAGATGAATGAAGGTTAGAGTGCTCATGTAAGGTTTCTTTACAGTCTGGATATTTGTGGACTGTTACTATTTATGAACCTAGTATTTTACATCCTAATATATTTAGTCAAGAATGGGTTAAGGATATAGCTGAATATTAATTTATTGCAAGCTAATCACATTGATTTCACATAAATGACTTTTCACAATCAAGTATTTAAGTATATTTTTAAAATAATTTTTATTTTAAAGCTAACATTCTTTGCATCTACTAAGGCACTGTTCTAGGCACAGCACTTTTAGTTTCATTTTTTCGTCTTAGTATATGAAATCAAATGAGTTGACTTAATGAATTTGCTCTCTCTAGATAATATTTAAGTTACAGTATCACAAATTATTTTTTTCACAACCTACTTGTGTAACTGTAAAGTAAGAAATCTGGTTTAAAAGCCTCTGCACCACCATTGCTAGTTCAGAATAGAATAGGTGGCCATGGTTGACTATTATATTTACCTTGTTTTAATACTTTGTCTCCATGTGGGAGAAAAGAATAACTAATGCCCTCAAAAAAAAAAAAAAAAAAGTTGTCCAACAGGTTTTCCCGAGAAATACTAAACTGTCGTTTTTTAGATCCCATAAACCCTCACACATCTGGCTTGAGTTTTGTGAAATCCCCCTGCTTTTCAGAGAGAATCGTGCAGGGGAGAGCTTAAACCCATCATGGCTGAGTCCTCACAGTGGAGGATGACAAATATAAAATAGAGCTTACAGAGCCGTCTTTTACTTATGTGACATCCAACCCGAAATCTGTAATAGGATTAACATTATTCTTTCTAGTTTGAGTCAGGAACATTGCTGCTTTACCTGGTCAGGTTCTCTATTCAATTTATTTTTCCTATGAAATGTGAAAAATCAGATTTAAAACCATCACAGGGATTCAGATATGCATGCCCAGAGTGAAAGGGCAGGATAAGAATTATGTGTAAAATGTTACAAAAGTAATATTTTTGCAGGAGTCATTTAACCAAGAGAGACAAAGCAAGTGATACAAGGCTGGACTATCCTTGTAGGAGAATCAGGAGGATGTGATCTATTGCTTGGCTCATCTATGGGAAATGAGAGCTTGACCCTTAAATCAGAATGAAATAAGGCAAAACATGAATTAAATGATCATCTGCACACCTAACAACAATATTCTCTTTTCCTTAGTTTCCCACTTTAAACTGAAAATCCAGTTTCCTTCATATTGTTAAAATATAGGAGTCTAGTAAGGAATTTGGCCTCATCCAAAGAGAAGTCTGGGCTTTGACCCTAGCTCCTAGGAGATAAACAATAATATCTTGGAATTTCCTGAGTGAATATCATGTCTTTGTTATTCATAGTGGGCCCCTTGAGCCACACCTGCCAGTTTATGCTAATGAGGTGACTCAAGGTGGGGCTGGCACCAACTGATGGTCCCGGGTAGGGGCTGGCCATGAGTGGAGGCTTCGGATTGTGCAGTATCAATTGACCTAGAGGCTGGGTTAATTCACATGAACAATCATTCATTCAGTATTGCTAATGTAATGAAGACTCAATAAAAACTCTTGAATGAAAGCTTGGGTGAGCTTCTCTGCTTGGCAATACTCTATAGAATTGTCACACATTGATTCCTGAAAGGTATGGGTCCATGAGAACCATGGAAACTCCACCTTTGAAACTTTTCTATCTGCCTTATGTGCCTCTTCCTTTGGATTTGTATCCCTTCCCTGTAATAAACCAATCTGTGAGTATAATAGGCTTCAGGGAGTTCTGAACCTTTCCAGCAAATTAACAAATCAGAAGGTGGTTTTGGGAAACCCTCCAAGCTACAATTAGTATCAAAAGTGTGCATCTTTTTGAGTGGAATCTTCTCTAACTTTGTAGTTAGGCTCTAACTCCTTGCAGTTGGGGACATAAATTTTGGGCAGATATGGCAGTCTGGAAGACTCTGCTCTCAACCTCACACTTTGCTATTTCTGAGGAACAGGAATACAATAAAAAACAATATATACCACCCTTCATGATGAGATTGTAAGACAAAGTTAACTGCTATATTTTATAGTGTGTCCTGGCTACCAATACATTATTTTAAAATAGAACATGAGCAATATATAAAAAATTTGACATGTCCTGCGTTCCTTATGACTTAGCAGCCATTTAGTTTGTGGAGACAGGATGATTAATAATATTAATCAGCTTAATTTAAACACCATAGGGTAAATATATTAGGTCATATGAATTGGTGTGCTATATTTACAGAAGCTGCTAGAGATAAATGAGTGTATTTTAAATACGCAAAATCTATATAAATATTCTAAGCAACAATATATGATTAATTCTAAATCCTTTATGACCTAAATGTGAGCATTTTAAAATCTCAATTAGAAGTCTCTTGGTTTTCAGACACTTCTAAGAAAATTATTTTGCAAATTCCTTTTAAACAGAATTTTACAGAAAAAAAGCAGTTTGCCTTAAAAATATAATAAAGAAAATGTGGAATAACACCAGCACTTCTATTCTTGCTTTTGTGTAACAAAATGTAAATATTATTAAAATTTAAGAACTACCATATAACTAATCATTGATATCTCACCATTTGGTGACAATTATATTGGAAGAAGTGGTCTTTACTTGCATCCTCTAAGCTCAGCTTTCAAAGTTCAAATTCATCTCTTACTTCTCCCTTTGAGAATTTCCTAATCACCCAGGATGACTGAGGTGCATTCTCTAGGCCATGATAGAATCCTGGGCCCATTCTTTGCTTAGACCTTCCATGGTCCTTTAATTAGATCTTTCAGCTAGATCCTTCCCTTCTGTGCTCCTCTCACAAGGCTGGCAGACAGAACCTGCCATAGAAGAGCTATTTAAGAGCTGTGTGATGAACAAATTAATGGGTGAATGAATGAACAAACAAGTGTAAATAAATAAATGCACAGAGGTATGCAAATCTGTCGCTACTCTTGCCACCATGCATTTGCAATTTGGTACATTTTTAAATTTGAAAACAAATAATGCAATTAAAAAAAAAGTAGTTTTAAGTGTTACGAGACAGTTAAATATTCATCAGCTCTAAACTTTTTAATTCTTTCCTTTCTAAAGGAAAGAAAGTAGAAGCATCTTGGCCTTCATCGTAGGACCTCAACTTGGCTCCAAATTACCTTCCTAAGCACTTACAATCCACAGACCACACCGCATTTTTATCTCTTCTCAACAAACTCAATGCTATCTTCTTACACATACAAACTAGAACTGATTTCTTCTTTCAAATGTCATTATGCTAAACTGGCTAAACTTTAACTCTGGTTAAATGCAAACATTTATCAACCATGAATGCATACCCAGTGTTCTAGTTTGCTAATGCTACCGGAATGCAAAACACCAGAGATGGATTGGCTTTTATAAAAGGGGGTTTATTTGGTGACACAGTTACAGTCTTAAGGCCATAAAGTGTCCAAGGTAACACATGAGCAATCGGGTACCTTCACTGGAGGATGGCCAATGGGTCCAGAAAACCTCTGTTAGCTGGGAAGGCATGTGGCTGGTGTCTGCTCCAAAGTTCTGGTTTCAAAATGGCTTTTTCCCAGGATGTTCCTCTCTAGGCTGCCGTTCATCAAAAATGTCACTCTCAGTTGCACTTTGGGTATTTGTCCTCTCTTAGCTTCTCCGGAGCAAGGGTCTGCTTTCAACGGCCAACTTCCAAATGTCTCTCATCTGCAGCTCCTGTGCTTTCTTCAAACTGTCCCTCTTGGCTGTAGCTCCTCTTCAAAATGTCACTCACAGCTGCACTGAGTTCCCTCTGCCCATCAGCTCATTTATATGGCTCCAATGATCAAGATCCACCCAATGGGTGGGCCAACACTCTATGGATATTATCCAATTAGAATCATCACCTACAGCTGGGTGGGGCACATCTCCAAAGAACACTCAAAGAAATCTAATCAAAACTGATAACATCTGCCCACACAAGATTACATCAAAGATAATGGCATTTGGGGGGGATATAATACATTCAAACTGGCACACCCACCCACACAGCTCACATTCGTGGGGGAAAAACAAGCAACTTTCTGAACAGTCTCACTTTAAATTCACAGCCACTTTCTTCCTGTGACCACTTCATTTTTTTCTCTTTCTCTGAAGATTGTTTTATCCTTCTCCTATATTCTTAAACCTACAACACCTCTTACCCCATCTCCACTCAGTGGTAACCTTGCTTCTTATTTTATTTACAATCTGAAAAGAAATTCCACGAATATTTTTCAATCACATCTGCCCTCTTATCAACATCTTACACTTTATATTCTGCTTTCTTGCCTGTTACATCAACTTTCCCTTCTCTACTGGATTATTCCATTATCAGAACTACTCGCTTTTATGTCTGCTGTTTTGGATACTTTGTTGCAGCAATAACACATTTCCACAAATTTGGTGGCTTAAAACAATTCAGATTTATTATCTTATAGTTGTGGAGTTTAGAATTTAAAAGATAGGGTGCCAGCAGAACTGTGTTCTTTCTGGAGGTTTCAGGGGCGAATCCATTTCCATGCTTTTTCCAGCTTCTAAGGCCACCCGCACTCCTTACCTCATGGCCTGGTGTCATTTTAACCTCTTGCCTCCATATCACATCTCCCATAACTGACTCTGATCCTATTGCCTCCATCTAGAAGGACCCTTGTGATTGCGCTGGGCCCACCTGGATATTACGGGATAATCTTTTCAGTTTAAGGTACTTAGCTCAATCACATCTATGAAGTCCACTTTGCAATGAAAGGTAACATATTCACAGGTTCTAGGGATTAGGCCTTGGGCATCTTTGGAGGAGGCATTATTCAACCCACCACATCTCCCACCTAAAAATAAAAATGAGTCACCTCTTGATCCTACCTTCCTCTTCAAGCACAGCCCCATCTCCATGGTACCTTTGACAAAGAAACAAACAAACAAACAAACCTCCTCAAAAAGCTTGTCACTACTTTCTGTCTCCAATTCTTCTTCTCTAATTGTCTCTTGAACCCACTCTAAAGCAGTCGTTCATTTTGACCAATTCAGGGAGCTCTTCCTAAGGTTACCATCGACATCATCACTGCTGGGTCCTTCTGTCAATCTGTCATCTTCTAGACCTTCCAGCAGCATTTGACAGAGGCAACCACTCTCTTCCCTGATTCTTTGATTTAGGAGCTCACCCTTCTCCTGTTAGTCCCCACCTCAAGAATCCATTCCTTCTTAACTTTCTGTGATGATTCTTCCTCTTTTCTATACCCCCTTAACTTCAGAGCATCTCAGGCTTCAATGTTTGGACACTTCGTTTTCTCAAACTGCACTCATTCCCTTGAGGACTTAATTAGACTCTTTATTTTAAGCACCAGTCAGAAACTGAGAGTCTGTACCCTTAGCCCAAACTGCTTCCTGAGCTCCGGACCCTTCTTTGTCTAATAGACCATCAAACATAATGACTAAGACATATTTCCTTCATTTTCCTCCCTAAAAGTTCCTGCTCTCTCATTGGCAACTCCACTCCTCCAGTTTCTTAAACAAAATGTCAATATTCATTCTTCACTTCCCCTTTTCTTCCACATTCCTAACACAGCAATTTAACAAATCCCCACCTCTGCCTTAAACTGATGTCCAATATCTGGACACTCCACCAGTCTTCCAAACTGCTATCACCATGTGCCTGGATTACAGTAATGGCCTCTGAAATTGTCTCCTGGCTTCTCTCCTTTTTTTCCTGCAGGCCATTCTCAGCAACGCTATCAGAAAACCATTTTTAATAATAAAGTCAGATTGTATACTTTTATGCCAGAAATTCCCTAAGCTTTCCTGATATCATGCATAGTAAAAGTAAAAAAATTTGCTATGGTCTACAAAGCTTGGAAAAACAAATAAGAGACTCTGCCCCTGCAGTAACCTCTTTGACTTAACCTCATACCCCCATTTCTCTTGCTTTTGCTTGTTCTTCTCTCACCACACTGAAAGGGAAAGGGCTGCTCCATACTTAGAATCTTAACATTTATCATTTTTTTTTTGCATAGAAAACCCCCTTGCCTCATATCTGCAGAGCACACAGTCTGACATTTCCCAACTTTTGCCCTAACACCACCTTTTCAGTGATAACTATTCTAATTACCATGCTTAAAATTTCATTCATCTCCCATCCCCACTCTCCGCCACAACACTGATCACCTTATACTCCACAGTAGCTAATTTACTTAATTATTTTGTTTATTGTCTAACCTCAATGAGGGCAGGGATTTTTATTGGTTTGGTAATTGCTGTATCCCTAGTGTCCAAAAGAGTGCCGACCACAGAGTGATTGCTCAATAAATACCTGCTGAATTGATAAGTATCTAGTTACAAAGAAAAATAGTCATATAAACAAATATTAAACAAGGTAGCAATTATTGTAAAAGCCATCTGCATGAGTTATTAGGTGCTGCAAGAAAGGGACTGACTATAGAACCATGGGGTATTAAATTGAGAAAGATAACTTAGCTGCCCACCATCTACCATGGGCATAAAACAAGTACATATTTTATCAGTCATGAGAGAATATGCACCAGTGAAAAGGAAAGAAAAGCATGCTAAACATACTGACATGCAGAATAGATGGTAGAGTAGTAACTGGAGGGCTAGTGGAACAGTCATGCAGAAGATGTACTTAAAAATAGGCATCCACTGAATTAAGAATAGGAAGCACTTTTGACATAGGATTTAGTATCAGCAAAAATACTGATAAGGAAATAATGAGTGGGGAATTTTGATGATGTGGGATAAAGTGAGTAAAAGATGGTAGTGACAGCGGGAAAAGATTGAAAACAAAGGCTATGTGTAGAACACAGAAAATATACCAAAATTAATGGATAGAAAAAAGAATGAAAAGGAAAATAACAATTTGAATACCTCACTATGGTTCACAACACTTTTAAAAATGGAATTTAATTAAACCTTGCAAAGACCCACAGATGGTAATATGTTTTTAAGTTTAACAGAAGTGAAGTCCCTTGCCCAAAGTAACAAGCTATCAAATGGCACAGTTTTATTTTTCCTTTGCTGAAGGCCAGGCTGTTCCCAGGAATACTGGGTCCCATTAGCAAAGAGAACAACTGAAAGATGTTTTGTGGGTTGGTGTCCTGCTTACAATGTTGCTTTAGAAAGATTCATTTCACAGAAGAAGGCAGGAGGCCAATGCAAAGAGGTGGGAACACAAATCAAAAGGCAATATTGTTCTGCTGAGTTGCTCTAACCAACCTAAAAGGAAGATAGTAGCAGAAATGGGGATGGGTAGAGAGGGAAAATATACATTCAGTTAAATTATGAAATAAAAATTTATGTATAGTCTGCATGTTTTCCAGAGAGGATATTCCCTTGAAGGCTTCTCTATCACCGTAAATTTAATTTGAAATCCAACTAATGCCAACTAAAGGTATCATCTTCACTCCGGAATATAGCGCAATTTACCCATATCTGTCAAAACCATGACTATACTTCCAGTCCCCAAGCTCACAAATATTCGGTCCTTTGATGCATGTCTTTCATCTTTCTGTAAATCACGTCATCCAGTTCCATCTATGACTCCTTCAGAATCTCTCTCCATATTGTACATCAGTAATCTGAATCACACAGAAACTATCGCCTGTTATTAGTACTCTTTATTTAAAGATTTGAAATCTGAAACTTTAGGAGAATAAATAACTTACACAAAAACATATTATAAATAAGAAAATGCACTTTTTCTAATTTTAACCGGGTTTCTTTGTTCTGTACCACTGTGCTCCAAATCGTACCTAGGCTTCATAGAGAGTGTCCTCTAACTTAATTTCAGAGTTCAGCCTTACCACCTGTTCTAGTTTGCTGATGCTGCGGAATGCAAAACACCAGAGATGGATTGGCTTTTATAAAAAGGGGATTTATTTGGTTACACAGTTACAGTCTTAAGGCCATAAAGTGTCCAAGGTAACACATCAGTAATCGGGTACCTTCACTGGAGGATGGCAAATGGCATCCGGAAAACCTCTGTTAGCTGGGAAGGCACGTGGCTGGTGTCTGCTCCAATGCTCTGGTTTCAAAATGGCTTTCTCCCAGGACGTTCCTCTCTAGCAAGCTTGCTCCACTGCAAAACGTCACTCACAGCTGCACTCAGTTTCCTCTCTTTGAGTCAGCTCATTTATATAGCTCCACAAATCAAGGCCTACCCTGAATGGGTGGGGCCACGCCTCCATGGGAACATCTCATCAGAGTCATCACCTACAGCTGGGTGGGCCACATTCCAAGCAAATCCAACCAGCACCAAAACGTCTGCCCCACAAGACTACAAAGACAATGGCATTTGGGGGACGCAATATATTCAAACTGGCACACCACCATTGAAGCTTTATCACATGAACTTTATGTGCTGGGATTTACAAACCTTGACTGTTCTATTGATTTATCAATTTAAAATTTCCCTTGAGTTGTTTAATTAATTTTTATAAGGAACAGCTGATGTAACCACAGTTGCTGCCTGCTACATAAAGATGACAAAGATGAGGTATTTAAATTTACTTTAAATATTTGAATACTCTCATGCGTCAGAGAAAATAATTTTATTATCTGTTGCTTCTAAAGGTAGGAGGAGCCAAATTTCAGCTCCATTTCAGATGATTTTTTAAACCATCCATCAGAGAAGGAAGGCGACCTCAACAAAGAGTGAATTTCCCGTAAAACAGCAATTACAACATCCCATCCTACCTTCTCCTCTACCTCCTGCAAGAAAGGATTCATTATTGATGCTAAGGGAATGTTGAATATTTTGGATGATGACATGAACTAGTGCCTAATAAAAATAATTTACAAATCTGATTCTTAGAGAACTGGATTATGTATCTTTATATCCTTGTCTATTTGAGAAGTGAAAGCCTCATTTGACAAAACTGTAGGCCGGCAGGTTTGATGAAGTTGATCTGGGCTTCTGCGCAGATGATGTATTTGTTTTTGCAATATGCCGTGTCAAGAATCAGGTGAGGGCTGTTTCTATACAGCAAAATGACGCCTGGGAATATGAATATTTAAATAATTGCCTTATCAATCAGAAGTACTTTTCATAACCCTTAACCAACAAGAATATCTTCCAAACTAGTATATTTTTTTCATGCCGTTCTTCAGGTTGTCCTTCTTTTCTCAGCTTTGATTATAATATGAATGTGTTTATCTTAAGCGATGGTTAGTGTAATCATATTTCACATTTTTGTTGGAAAAGTGAATTTTTTACATCTAGCAGTATTTTTTTAATAGAATCGTGTCATTGCTAGGAAAATACATAGTTTGCTCTTTCTTTATGATTTAAAGGGAAGTTATTTTCTAAAACTCAGACATTGTGTAGCATCTGCTGTAATTACAGTTCCACGATTATAATTTAAGAAGCTGTGAAACACCTACAGATACTCCACATGGTAATCTCTGTGACAGCACAGACAGTGGGGAGAAGTCTGTCGTATGTACTTACAGGATTTAAACTGCAGCAAGTGTTTTCATAGTTTGCGGTCGGGGTTACTGCTTCTGGGGGGAGGGGTGGCCGGCAGCTGAGCCCTCAGCTCTCGGGGCTGCTTAAAGGGTACCGGCGGCGGGGGCTCTTTCCCGGAGGCGAGGGGGAGGCAGAGGACTTGGCCGGGTCCTCGGCGGGAGGCGTGCAAGGTGTGGAGGGCGGCGATAAGGACAAGACACTCTTCATTCAGTCGGAGTATGCGCCAAAGAGAGCGATCTTTATTCAGGGGTGATTACAGGTTATATAGGCTGGTAAGAAGGGTAGGGCCGGAAAAGAGGTGAAGTAGCCTTAAATGGCAATACTGAAGGAAGAGGGGTTAGGATTGGTTCTGAGAGGACGCAGGAGCCGTTGCAGCGGGCGGGGGTTGTTCTGGCCACGGTGCATGCGCGCTGGCGGTGGCAGGAGTGGCCTTGGCACAAGGGAGTGTGTGGGCAAGATAAGGAAGTGAGGAAAGGGCGGTTGGGAGAAAGGCGGTTTCCTCCGGCAAGCCTCCCCTGTCCGTGACATTTTGGGTGAGGAAAAGGGAGCTGCCCCGACCTCGCTCCCCAGGCTCGGGGGGGCTGCAGAGGGCACTAACGCCCGTACCTACTACCCTCCCCAGGGGGTGATATCAGGTCCCCTGGCCCAGGCTTGGCAAGCCGAGGTACAAGCTCAGCTACCCGCAATAGTTCACATCCATAATGGCTGAGTGCACTCATATCATACATTTAAGAACATTTAAAACCCGATTAATACCTGGCTAACTGAATTTGCATCTTTCAGACAAACAAGAAAGCATATTCCTCATTTTTTCTTTTTTTTTCTGTCTTTTTTTTTTTGTTTTTTTTTTGTCTCCAGAAACTCTCATCTTAAGGTTTTTTAATCTCCAAACATAGATAAATATCACAGCAATTGAGAAAATCTCTTTGTAATATGATAGACCTATAATTTATTCTGTTTGACCATTTAAATAAAAACATTTGGGCAATAAATTTGAACTCTAAAAGCCTCAATTTCCTCTTCTGTAAAATGACTATTAGAAAAATAATATTCTTGTGGGATTGTTTTATGAATAAATGATTTAAGGCAGAGAAAGCAATTATCTAGGCATAGTAAAGTCACTAAATGCTTGCTAGTTTTACCCTAAATGGTATCCTAGCACAACTTTTCATTGTTTTTGACATGCCCATGTCTTTTTCTGACCTTTGAATTTGGATTATCATTTTACTTTATATGATGTATGTACATCTGTGCAATCTTGTAAAGAGTTAATACCAGAAACTACATCCTCTTTTATCTGTAGATATCTGTAGCTACCAAATAGAAGATAACTCCATAGATAGCTAGCATTTACATATAATTGTGGCTACTGTTTATCTGGCACAGTCCACTCTATGGACATGCAAATACTACACTGTTGATCATATGGAATGACAAGACAATGGCTCAGAAAACTCATGTTATCACAGACTTCTGGATCTCTGTGTAACACTCTAGATTAAATACCTGAAATAAATCTTTAGTCTCAGTGATTGGGTTTCGTGAATTTGGCTGTTTTTATGTTCTCTCCACCTCCCACAAAGATATGAGGATTTCTGTAAATTGTCCATCTACTATTGATGGTAAATGTTTTCTAGCTTTGATATCCACTTAGATAACAGTATATGTGTCATAACTGTCAAATCTTTTTGTGCACTGTCACCTTAGCCTCCCTCTTACTTTGGTTAAGGCACTGGCTCAGGTCAGGGACCTTTGGCCTAGATAACAAGCAGTTTTCTAGCCTGGGGCAGAAACTCTTCCAGGGCTCAAATCTGCATCTGTGGTCACCACCCAGCCACCCAAATGCCTCTCCCAGACTCCAAGCTGGTCCCAGATGAAAAACTAACCAACCACTGTCAGGCCCCTAGCCCCTTTCCCTTTTCATGTAACTCATTTAAATTGACCAAACCCTGACTCCCCTGGGAAACCTTAACACCTCCACCCCTGGGCCAAAATGAAGTCCCAAGCCAACGGGTCCCTCTTGCTCTGTGAGTGCTCCCCACCTGCTGGCTGAGCCACCCCAGCCCATGGGGCTTCCAGCAACCCTCGTGGCCCCCGCCCCCCTCTGGGACTGGAAGGAAGGCACTCTCTTTCCTCATGCCTCCTGGTCTCAGTTTCCCATTGTGTCCCACCTGACCTCCATCCAGATGCAAATTTAAAATCCAATTTAACTAAGTTCAGCAACAAGAAAGGTGCATCAGCTGCAAATACTTGTTTTCTGCTGTCTGCCTGATGAAATAATACAAGTCCTCAGATGTAAATATCTGTATCTAATCAATTAGAAGCTCTGACATTCTGAACTTAGAAGGTAAGCCAAAGTATTCCCTATGAATTAGTTGAGAAGTAACGAACTAATTAATGCCAATTACCTTTCCATTGTGGGTGTGCCCCTCCATCCTTGCACACTCTCTATGGGTCCCTCAGGTGAGAACACAGACAACAGAGCTTCTGTTGAATACCTGGAGGAACGTACTGCATGGGACTGGAAGATGGGGATGGACCACCAGCCTTAGCTCTCTGAATTAAGTTAGATTGCTTATAGAGAAAGATCTCTAAGCATCAAGCATTATCAACGTATCTTTGTCTAACAGCCATTGACTCTTTGTGAATTTACCGTTTGTTATGTTTTTTTCTCTAACAGCCATTGACTCTTTGTGAATTTACCGTTTGTTTTGTTTTTTTATTTAAACAATTGAAACTGAAATATAATACCCAGGGGATGCATTTTAGAGAACTAGGATTGACCTTCTTCTGCTCTAGACACATTATAAATGATGTGACTCTGTACCAATTCTCCTTCAGCTAAAAAAGGAAACTTCTATGACAGAAATATTATCTGAATTTTTCTCCATTTTTCTGATTTCAATCCTCTAGGACAAAATCTCAAATCCTCACAAAAACTACTGGACTATTAATTCCCTAACTCTACATAGCTGATGAGTGAAAACTGATGTGAAATGAAATCTCTAAAATAAGTTTGGTTGTAAATAACATACATAAATATGTTGGGCCTCTATGAGTGAGTGTTAAAATAATCCCATGTCTTTTCAAGAGAATATCTCTAGCACATTCATTTCTTATCCAGTAGATAACTCAAGAAAATAATATATGTAAAGTATTTTACATTTTAATGTTTAGCCAAAGGCTAAATGAATATTAGATGTGGTAATAGCTGGTAAATATCATGTCCAAATTCTGACCTAAAATCTAAATTTTTAGAAGGGCTACAAATACAAAAATTAAAAATAACAAAGCAAAAAGCAGCAGTATGCTTCTACCCCTCTTTTGTATAATTCAGGAGATTTTTTTCCATGACTTCTGCCAGTCCCTTAGTCACTTGATTCTACCCAGTTTCTGGAGCTCTGCTCCCTGCCTTGTCTGTGCTCCTGGGGATTTTCAGCCTTGCCTCACTGACAGCCTTGATCCTGTGGCTTTGTTTTCCTACACTTTCATTCTGAACCTTTGGTGCAGGAGCTCATGAGCAGTTTCCTGTCCCCTCCCCCCACTGTGTCTGAGAGGTTTCTAAGGATTGACTTGGTATCACCCACTACTGGGAGGCGAAGGTCCAAGAATTTCACTTTGATAACACAGGAAGAGTGCGAGATGAAAGTGAGAAAAGATGCAGACAGATCTTCACCCCACTGAAGGAAAGTTAATCTCTGGAAGTGGCATCCTTGCAGGTTCTTGCATTTTGGTGTCTTTATACCTGCTGTTGAGCCTACAAGGCAAGCTCAAGTCAATCCGTGGACAGTCATGCTAATTGTTCTAGTGCAAGATGACTAAGTGTAGGGGTGGTGATCTTGTTGCTTCTAGAAAGTTAGAAATTGCGGAAAGGATTTTATCAACTCTATTTACCAGACACACTGTGGGTATTTATATAATAGATGTTTGATTATAGCTATTTTACCAATAAAACATAATGCTTCCTCTCAGGTTATATAAACTCATTTTTATTTGTTGTTGTTCACATAGATTGACACTATTTTTCAAAATCTGGGTAGATATAATTTAAAGCATCTTGGTATAACTGTAGCTGACATTTATAGGGAAACTATTCTGTTAATGTAAATGACAGATATACCTGTGTCAAAATATGATTTATCTCTTTGGTTTTATTTTATCAAAGAACTAAATAAGGGAAGGTAGTAATTTTCTGGAAATAATAGACAAGCACTGGACCTTGATTTACTTACATTACTCAGGCCACAGCTTTAGAGTATCCTGGCTCTTGTTGCATAGAAGAAATCCCCACAAGAATTCTTTCATTCATGCTCTAAACTAACAGGTAAGCTCGGCACAATCAATCAATATGCTCCTTTCAATGAACTGAATCAAGGTCCACTCAAATCCTGCCCTTTGGGGAAGGCATGGAGATGACTTTGAATGCAATGTTCTCTCCATCATTGACTTCTATCACAGTTACTAATAACAGGTTTCAGCTTAATATTCTTAAGATATTTTTATTTGCAAAGTGATCAATGTGCTATAGTCATATATTCCCCCAAACATATAAGCCTCTCAGGAAAAACATCTTCTTTACCACCTTCATAAAACCCAGCCTGCACTCTAAGTCCATGAAGGTTGTTCCATAAATACCTGTTCATTGCCTGATTAAATCATATGATTTTACTAAAGCATCTTTGCCTTGCAATTACGCTTTGTTTATTCCATTATGAAAATGAGTTCTAATTTCCTCACTGTGATGGAGAGGCAGATTTCCTAGGATGTGATCCAGTAACAAAATGAAATCTGAGGTAATGTCAATAGGGCAGAAAAACTGCCTTAGAATAGCATTCAGTCAAATAATCTACTCAGAGCTGACCAAAAGATGATAGTGTCTATAAACTTTCTTTCTGTAGAAAGATAAATTTTATCTTTTATAGACCTCATGGTTTTCCTCCAGTCATGAGAAGGGATTTATGTGTGTAATCCCCTGAGAAGCTGACGACCATCATGAAGTCTGTAATGGAAGTGTCAAGACTTAGTCACATGTTTCTGCATTCAAACTGAGATTTTTTTAAAATCTAAAATACAATAGTGTACAGATGAACCACTTAGATTGTGAGAAACAAGTAATTAATTAACCTCAGAATTTCATATTTTTAAATATCTTATACATCTAAATTTCATTTGAAAAATTTATGGGATAAGTGAATTCAGATATCTTCCTGGAAGTGTCAGGAAAACATAAATAGGTTTACACAACAGAAAGGCCCCATAATCCAAATAAGGATCACAGACTCCTGGAAGAAGCCCTTTACTGACACTTAACATATCTAGGACAGAAGCTGAACTTAACAAATCTTATTCTAGAGTGTCTTCCCATGAAAATTTTGGATGTATATTAAGCCAAGTCAAATTCAAGGCAGAAAGAATTAAAAGAGATATATTTTTAAAATACCTTAATATGATCATATATTTAACTACAATGAATTTATATCATTCATGAACCATCACATGCCAAATAAGATACCACTGAACTACAAAAAGCAATGATAAGAAAGGCAATGAAAATTTAATCAAAACACAATACCAGATATAGAGTTTAATATTTTTATTTGCTTTTGTCTGATTTTGTCAACAGATAATAAATAGCAATAAATACAATCCAAATAAACAATGCAGTTGATTTCTATCTAAAACATAAAATCATAAAGTGCTGGAAGAAAATATTTGTATAGTAAATAGCTGTGTAGTCTTGGGAGTGGAGAAGTATTATTATGCTGAATATTAAAAGAAAAAACCTGACAGAAAACTAAAAAGAAATATTTGACTATGTAAGACTTATAAACACATTGTGGAGATGAAAAACAATTAAATTAAAAGATATACTTGTAAAAATATGGATAAATTGTATGATGGGAAAAGGGTGAATGAACTTAATATCTATGGAGTTGTCAACATATATGTACAGTGGCTAGAGAAAATGCTAACAGAATTCAGATAAAGATCATGAATGGGTAATTGAGAAAATAAATCCATACAGTTACTAGATATTTGGAAGCATGGAAGCTTGTTCAGCATTTATAATACTCAAACCCTGCTTAAGTCATGGACAAATAAGAGCATCCCCCAGACGCATTTGTGGAGAGTTTCTGCTTCCAGGACTGGCAACTCTATCTGGTCCCTTCCATGGCCTCCAGATTGTGGCCTGAAGTTGGTGGCAGCAATCAGTCATAAGATTCACCTTTATGGCAGAGATGAAACAATTTCTCTATTCAAAAATTTCCTGGAACAGTAGGTTCCAGGAAAACAGCATTTAATTGATTCTTAAATAAGTACCCCTATTTATTTTGCAGTTAAATAGATCCTTCAGTATGGTGATTCAAGAAGCAGGTCAGCATTTTAAGTCATCTGAGTCCTGTAGTTGAGGGATCCATTTACCTTCATCTGAGAGTTTCTCAGGACTCGGGGTGAGCACTGCCCTTATGGACATCCTGCTGAATTAGGTATCTGCAGATGCACCTTTGGAAAAATCCCATCTAGTCATTGCAAACAACCAGGGTCCATATTGTCTCATATTGCTTTGCTGATTCATTTACTATGAGAACAGGAAACTCCATTGCATAGCATTGCTTGCCACCCAATAGGCAGGCATCTCTAGCACTAAGGCAATTCACATGTAATCAAAATGAACATCTTGAGCTTTTCTTCTTGGGGTGGGGTATGGGGTATATGTTTCATTCTGTTTACAGGAAGTGTCTCAATGTGGAGGAAATAGTAGTTTATCTCAAGAACTGATGTGATTTCTCATTCAACAACCATTTAGCTATTATGAAGATGTATAGAACTATCTGATAAATTGTGGAGCTAAAAAGCATAACTTTCACTTCTAATCATCAGAAATTTATGGAACAGATTTTTTTTCACTTGTGCAGATTTTTTTTTTTTTTTGCATCTTTTAAATGCTATCTTTAAAAAAATTAAAAAAAAAACAGTGGCAATGTGTGTTTGTCCATGCATAGTCTGAATTGTACAAACACATAGCCAAAAACAAACATTGTTTTACCAAAAGATTTCATTTTAGATTCTGCTAGTTTATCATGTAATATTTATAAGTGTGTGAGAATTAGATTAAATTTAGCTTTCACACAGGGTGGGGGCACCTCCTGGTAATGGCAGAGGGTTAAGAAGACAAGCTATAATCGGTGGCCCGTCCTCCTGTTTATCTGCCTATTGTCCTTGCCAGACGGAGACTCCGTGGGTGGAGGTTCCTAAAACAGCCTCATAACTTGTTACCAAACTAGCTCAGCCTGGCTCTGCAGTTAAAGAACAAAGGAAAGAGGCCTGGGCGTAACAATTATAGTCAGGGGTGGAGATTTGTTTCAAATGTTTCAAGTTCACTCCAGAGACTTATTTTGAATGTCTCAAATTTGCCCAGGGCTGCATGTTTCAAATTTGCGCGGGCTGGTTAAGACTGCCCAGTAAAATGTAACCTGTGAAGTATCCAGCCACTGGAGAAAAAGGGAAGGGACTTGCCAGTTAGGCTTAGGAAGTAAACAGTGCTGGGTCTGTTGTTGTGCACGCCAACCCCCCACGTTCTTGTTGCGTGCTCCTTCTTGCAAGATCGTGAATAAATTCTTTTCTTCTCCACAATTGGGTGTTTATTCCTTTTTAGGGATAGTGCTTGTTTCTCACAAGTGTTACCACAAAGTTTCTAATGGCAGGCCTAATCCAAGAATACAGATTAACTAAAGGATTTCACTCTTTACTTGAAAGAAAAAAAAAAGGTAACGTGTTTTTATAGGTTTAGAGAATTACTTTTAAGCATCCATTGTTAATTGCCTCCCTATCCTACTGCTTTGAAATGCAGTCTCAGAACAATGTTGTATAAGCAACAAAAACTATCTGAGCCTGCTGAATGTTGAGAATGAAAACATTTATAGTTATTTTGCAATGGGAACAAAGTAAGAGAGTATCAAATAAATTGACTACATTTTCCTCCTTTTTCACTTTTTCAATGTAAATCAAGCACATTTTTAGAAAACTTTACTGTTTTTCACTACATATTCCTATGCATGTATTCAGTTGTATATAGTCAAAATACTATATAGTCATAATATTTTCTAAGGCATATAAAACACAGTTTAAATTATTAGATTTTAATTTAAGGATATAATTTGTAAAACCATTTGGTTGACTTTATATAGGCAGTTATTTCAAATTTCCATCCTTTTCATTTGAGAGTACAAAAGAGCTCATCCAATCATTAACCTACAAAATTATTGCATCTCACTGAAAACTAAATCTTTTAACAACTACTGGTATGAATTTTGTAGATTTTGATGAGATAAAAAATGAGATGATTGTTATTATTAAATAGTTCCAATGAAGAAAAAAAAAAAGACCTTATTTCTTTTCTTCTCTTATTAAAAAAAACAACTGAATGTTTAAAGCAAAACTTAACATTTTAT
This sequence comes from Choloepus didactylus, assembly GCF_015220235.1. Taxonomy (NCBI): domain Eukaryota; kingdom Metazoa; phylum Chordata; class Mammalia; order Pilosa; family Megalonychidae; genus Choloepus; species Choloepus didactylus. Next base: position 403,070 of record NW_023637574.1, read on the forward strand.
TGTGGAATTTATATTATATGTAATGTAGTACATATAGCAACAATATTACAAAGAACAGAGAAATATTTTGAATTACATTGTCGCAAGACTCTTATAAATAACATGCAGTAATGCTATATTACTTAAAGGTAAATTGTGATAAGTTAAGAATGCATAATTTTAATCCTAGGTAACCATACAAATAGAGAAAATATAGCTAGCATGTCTTTAGAGGGATATTAAAATAGAATATTAAAAAGTATTTGATTTCCTCAAATAGCAAGAAAGGAAGAACAGAGAAACAAAAATTGATGGGAAAAATAGTAAACAAATAGGAAACCATGCACAACTATATTGATTATTATATTAAATATAAATGAACTAAATACCTCAAATTAGAAAGGCTGAGATTTTCAGACTATACAGCTTTCACAGGCCAATCTTCCTTGGTTAAACTTCCTTCCATCTTCCAAGCAAGCAATTTGACATTTATCTGATCATTCTTCCATAGTCATGTCTCCCCCTGATACTCAAGGGACATTGCCTCATCTCAAGATCTTTAACTTAATCACATCTACAAAGCCTTTCACCATATAACATATTCTCAGGTTCAGGGGATTTTTATGTAGACTTCTTTGGGGGAGGCATTAACTCTGTCTACCATAGCAGTAAAAAACAAAGAGCGTTACCATGGTTAAAGAAGGATATTTAATAATGACAAAGGGGTTAATTCATTAGGAACACATAACAATCATGCATGAGTATCCACCTAATAAGAGATACATATGAAGCACAAAGTGAATAAACTGAAGGGAGAAATAGATAAACCCACAAACAAGGCAGAGATTTTAACTACTCCTTTCTCAGTAATTTATAGAACAAATAGGAAAAAAATCATTAAAATTATAGAAGATATGAGCAACACTTTCAACAACCCTCATCTAGTATTTAATGTTAAATTTTTATTTATAAAACAGTGTAGACAACATCTGCAGACTATACATTCTTTTTAAATTCACATGCAATGTTCACTAGGAGACATCATATCTTAGACTACTAAAAAAGTCTCAATAAATCTGAAGACTGAAATCTTACAGAATATATTATCCAATTTAAATGAAACAAATAAAAAGCAATAAAAATAAGATACTTATGAACAACACAAATATTTGAAAATTAACAAATTTCTAAAAATTCATCTTTTTCAAAGAAGAAATCACAATGGAAATTAGAAAATATTTTCAAAATGATAATTATAACAGTGCATCAAGGACTATGGAATGCTACTAAAGCAGTGTTTAAAGAGACATGCATAGCTTCAAATGTTTTGTTAGAAAAGGTGAAAGATTTAAGTAAATGATATAAGAAACGAGGCAGTAAACAAATTAATCATAAAGAGAAAGCAAAATAATTGTGGGAATTAATGAAATATAAAACATGAAAACATGTAGAATATTAACAAAGTCTAAAGTTATTGTGAGAAGAATAAAATTCATATTACCTAGCAATAAAGATCAACTAAAACTGTGTAGAAAATTCAAATTATCAAATCAGGAATGAAAGAGTAGCATATCAATAAGAATCCTAGAGACTGCAAAAAGGTCATCAGTGACTATAAAGAATATTTTAATGCCAAAAAATTAAACAATATCAACTCCATAAGCAAATTACTTTAAAACAGAATGCCAAAAATGCAACAGAATATTTTAATATTTATATGCCTTTAAAGTAATGGAATTTTTAAACAAAAACTTCCCATAAAGAAAACTCCAGACTCAGGTAGAAAATTCTATCAAACATTTATGAAAGAAATAATGCAAATCTAAAGCAAGCTTTTCCAGAAAATAGAGGCAGATGGAAGACTTCCCTACTCATTTTATATATCCAGAATAACCCTGAGTAGCAAAAAACTGAAAAAGACATAAGAAAGGAAAATGCCTACCAATATATTTCACAAAACTAGATGCAAAAATACTTAAGAAAATACTAGAAAATCAAATAAACTGTATATAAAAATGTTAATATATCATGACCTGGTGGGAAACACAATTCTTACACAAGGAATGTTCGTATCTGCTTAATTCATGGTAGCCCCAAACTAAAAAGAACCCGAACATCCATCAATAGGAGGATGGGCATAAAATGATGGTACATTCATAAAATCAAAGTCCTCTCAGAAATAGAAAATATGAGCTATAAAACATAACAATAGATGCATCTTCTGGGCATTACAGAGAATGAAGGAAGACTGGTCCAAAGAATATCTACAATATGATTCAATTCGCATGAAATTCTGAAAAAAGTATCTCTAATTTGTGGCAATAAAAATGAAAACATTCAAGTTTGCCCATAGGGGATGGGTATGAAGGAACTTCCTGGTTCTTTTTTACCTTGGTGGTTACCTGGAATTTATCAACACTCGTTAAATTTTGCACTTAATGTCTGCATTTCACTGTATGTAAAATTTACCCTCTTTTTAAAAACTATAGTTTTAGAACTCTGGAATGAATTGTAATTTTAGATTTATAAGCTTTACACACCTTTGTCCTGGTTGAAAGCCTGGGCTCATGCACAGGAATGTGCATAGTAGGAGGAAATAATTGGTGAGGATGGAGCCTTGGAGAACACAAATATTTAAAAGTGGTGGAAGGAGTTGTATCTTGAAAAAAAGGCAGACTAAAAAGCTAACTATTAAAGAGACAAAATGATAATTTGGACCAAAATAAAATGAAGAACTCATTCTTTTCAAAAGACACCATTGGAAGAGCGAGAAGGAACCCATAGAAAGATGCAAGATGATTAGTTGACAGATAATGATGATAGACAGATAGATAGATAGATAGATAGATAGATAGATAGATAGATGATAGATAGGATGTTACAAAAATGTATTTGGAATGTACAAAAACTTTTAAAATGAATAAAAAGCACCAATAACTGGATAGAAAAAAACAGACTAAAGACACAGGCAGGTAACAAAGGAAATTATCCAAATCACCAATCAGGATATGAAAATGTCCTCAATATTATTAGCCATAAGGGAAATGTAATTAAAACACAGTGTAAAAATGCATATTGCCACCAGAACAAACTTTTATAAAATGAAGAAAAATATCAGGATTTTCTGAGGATGTATGGCTACCAGGATTTTCATACAATTCTGGTGGGACTGAAAATTGGTACAAACTTGTTGGAAAGTTCTATCAGTATTTTAGTAAGCTTAACATACACACACTCAACATCACCCCTAGGGAGATAGGAATAGAAGCATGTACATATGCTGGCAAAATACCTTGCATAGAATGTCTACAACACTATTCAGACTTAAAACTATCCTAATGGTCAACAGTACAGTGGATAATTGAATTGTGGTTATATTCACAACGTTTGAATATTGTAGAATCAGAATTGAATCAAGAGATATAGATGAGTCTCACAAATAAAATGTTGAGCAAATGAAAACAGACAGAAAAGGTGACATAATTTTTGTGTTTTGAATTAGTTAAGTTGGATTTTAAATTTGGTTCTGGGTAGAGGTCAGGTGTGGACAAAATGGGAAACCCAGGCCAAGATACTGTCTGTTACTCACAAGTTCCAGGGAGAGAAGGGGCCACAGGGTCGACAGGAAGTGCGATTGGCTGGGGGTGGGTGTGAGCGCTCAGCTGTCAGGTGGGGAGAACACAAGCAGGACGAAAGAGACCTGTGGGCTTGTACCTTCATTATGGACCAATGGAGGAGATTAGTAGATTTCCCACAAGAGTCAAAGATTGGCTCATTTAAAGCAAATGTCTGCAAAAAGGGAAAGGGACAGGGCTTGGAGGGAGGTGGGGAAGCTTTGCTTATCGTCTGGGTTCTGGGTGAGGCGTGTGTGGGGTTGGGTGGTGGTTGCAGATGTGGACTTGGGCAAAGGGGGAGTTTATGCTCAGGGCTAGAAAGCTGCTGGTAAATAGACCAAAGTTCAGTTGCACCAAGTGCTTTATCCAAAAGAAGATGAATGATGAGGCAGCAAGCAAAAAAATCTCTGATAGTTGTGATTGTCTGAATCTAAATATGTAAAATGTAAACACAGACAAAGATAAACCGTTTAGTTTGGGGAGGCACTTCTGGGGTGTTGGTTATGTTCTCTTTCTTGATCAGAGTTCTGGTTACATAGGTATGTTCATGTTTTAAAAATTCATCAAGAGCTGTACTTAAGAAATGCACATCTTGCTGTGTGCATGTTAGATTTTAAAATGTTTACAAAAGAGAGACTGGAGAAATGCAGCCCAAGATTAGACAGAGGACTAATAGGAGTCTTTACAGAAAGATGACAAATGATACGTAACATGTTAACCCTGACATAAATTATGTTGCTGAATCCAATTTCATATGCTCAATGATAAATTAATTTAAATTGTATAAATCTACTAGCAATTTTAGAAAGAGTTTCTCTACAATTCTGGAGTGGGAGGTATGAAATTACTGCAGGTAAAGCCCTGCTGAGGACGGGAAGAAGTGGTAACAAGTTGCTGAAAGTCTTCATCATGCTAAGTGCTCAGCGCTCTTTACCAGATTGATTTTATCAGACCATTGTATCATTCTCCCCATTTTATAGGTGAGGAAATGAAGCTTAAAGAGATGAAATATTTGGTGAGATCAACAGCTATGATTCCAGGAGTGACATAAAAGCCTCTTCTTGATTCATTCTCCTAAGCAACCTCCCTCAGAAAAGAAAAAAAAAAAAAATGTTTGTGTGTATATATATGTATATGTATATTTTGTTGGTTCTATGCAAATTAAATGTGTATTTCTCCAATAGGGTATTAAAATTGTTTAATATTTAAATAAATAGGGTATATTACTTAAAGGTAGGGCATTTTTCAACTCAACAGGTGAACTCACTACCCTCCCCCCTTCAGGGGACATGACTCCCAGGAGTGTAAATCTCCCCCAAGGTGGGACATGACTTCTGGGGATCAACCTGGACCTGGCATTGTGGGATTGAGAAAGTCTTTCTTGAACAAAAGGGGGGAAAAATGAAACAAAATAAAGTTTCAGTGGCTGAGAGATTTCAAATGGAGCTGAAGGCCATTCTGGAGGATATTCTTATGCATTATATAGCTATCCCTTTTTATTTTCTAGTGTATTAGAATAGCTAGAAGGAAATACCTGAACTGTTGAAATGCAATCCAATAGCCTGGATTCTCGAAGACAGTTGCATAACTAAATAGCTTGTATGGTGTGAACGTGTGATTCTGAAAACTTTGTAGCTCACACTCCCTTTATCCAGTGTAGGACAGATGATTAAAAAAAAAAGGACAAAAAAGTAAATGAATAGTAGGGGGATGGAGGGTAGGGGATGTTCTGGGTGCTCCTTTTTTATATTTCTTTTTATTCTTATTCTTTTCTTTTGAGTAATGAAAATGTTCAAAAATTGATTGTGGTGATGAGTGTGCAACAATTGATTGTATACTTTGGATGATATATTGTGAACAATTGATTGTATACTTTGGAAGATATATTCATATACCATACAGGTATATGAGTACATCTCAATAAAATTACATTTAAAAAAAAGTAGTGCATTTTTGCATCCATTCTTTTCAACTTTTAAAGATATTGAGATCTATAATATTTTGAGGAACACTCACTTTTCTTCCACATATTTTCTCACAGGAAGTCGATTTTTCTGATGAAATTAGATAATGGCACATTCCATTACCTTCCTATTTCCTTATCTCCCCATCTTTCTAATTTCAACTCAAATGAACTTCTGTCTAAATTCCTCCATGATTTTGTCAGCTCAAAATAGACTTTCCTTACTTTTCCTCCAGTTGAAATATGTATGTTTGTAAAATGATACTATGATGTTTATACCTATGATGCTTTCTACCATCCCTACTGTTAGCACTATGGCTGTTACAATTTATTAAGGGCCTTCCATTTCCCAAACACTACACTAAATGTAAATCAGTTTCTAGTTTTTTATAAAAGTTATTTACATTGATGTCCTGTTTCACCTAATTGATCCAAAGTTCCTCTGAATGTAGACTGTCATAATTATGTTTTTAGTAAGATCCATCATGATGCTTGGCTTACAAGAACCAGTCTACAGTTGTTTGGGGAATGATTAAATGCATAAATAAGTTTAATCCAATAAATGTACAAATACATGTTATCCAGTATGGATTTCTCTTATGTTATGCTACTGGTCTGGTAGCAAATAATCCTTGGCAACATATTGAGAAGCACTAGAAAATATGCTTGAATGTTATATTTCAAATTTCTAATTTATCAAAGCATTATACACTTTATTATAGTTTTTATAAAAGCAATCATACTCTCAAAAATTAAATTTTAAAGCAATTTAATGAGTCCCACCTTTGCCAATAGGCAAAAAATATGGTTGAATATATAGTTAACTTTTTCTTTTAGCATTTCATGTGCCCATAGACAATAAGGAAAGCAAGTTGGAGAGACTATAGATATAGGAGCAGGTTTACTTTAATTGCAGGGCACAGAATTATCATAGTTTAATGAATTAAAATGTCCTTTCAAATTTTAATATTTAAGATCCTACTGATTTTGCTTATAGGATCTTATGCTTAGATTCCTTGAAGAAACAAGTAATGGCTTAGCTTCATGAGCCCAAAGAATATACCTCATTTGAGTAAGCCTATTTTAATCTCCTTTGTTCTTAAGCCTGCAAGGTTTTCTGCTTCTCCTGGGAGAAAGAAAGCTTAGGGCACACTAGTTTCGATGTTAAGATTATCTAGGTAATGGAGAACAATGTGGAGGGGGGTCTGGAGAAAGAATGAACTGGAAGAGGGATATGTTCTAAAGTTAGCATTGGTAAGTTGGTTTTGTACTGTGGAGTGGAAAAGAGTGTGCATTAATTGTGCATGGATAATATTATTGCAGCAATAAGCATATTGAAGTTTATATCTTTATAAAATGCAATAAATAGCTTATTTTTATGTGGGGGGAAAGTCAGAATTTATCAAGGTGCCTAAGTGTAGAAATATCTTTAAAATCTGCTTTTGATATTTTGGAATTTTCCTTCATATTCACCAAGAAAAGACCTGTGCCTCAACTAGCCCTTGTTAATAACTTTTCCTTACAAAATATCCTTTTGGAAATTGTGATTTTGGCAAATAAGATGTTGACCAGTTTCTCAGTAGAACAGGAAATCCTGCAAATAATTGATAATAGAACAGTGCGAGTCCACTTCTATCATTTAACGAACAGCTAAGAAATCTAAATTTAATTTAAAAAATTTCCCAGAGCATAATGTTTTATTGTAGGTAAATTTCACCAAGCTATTTTTTAAAGTTCTTTGAAGAATCGCTTCATGTTGTGTTTTCAAACAGTTAAATAGCAGCAATTTACAACATCCCCTGTTCTTTGACAGTGTGAATATTTAAAATAGCTACAATTAATGTGACTGTTTGGAAGGGAAAATGAAAGCGAAGACTTGCACGGGCCAAGTCACACTTTAATCTAGGTTTTAAGCAGCAAGCAATTAACACAGGGAAATTGGTGCTCTCCCACCTCTAATTATGGCACCCCTAGGATCAGCAACCTGGGAGCGCAGAACCTCTCAGGAAGGGGGACCCATTGTGGATATCCCAACACTGAATTAGGACGTGCGAGTACAATACAAACTTATGCTCTTGCATTGTAAAATGGGCTTGACAGTGGCAGTTTTGTTTCATTATTCAAAATTACATGTGAGGTAACTTCATATATGATCCATTGAAAAATGTGTATCGGTAGATTTTATATAAGGCTGGTAGATTTCTTTTAGACATGAAAGCTAACTTTTGCTATTTTATTGACTAAGTAAAAAATAATATTGGAACATGAATAAGTGAGTTTAAAGTGATAAAATACTTCAAATGTAGAACTCTCCTGGAATGGGGCAAGATGAGCATAAATAAATAAGAGAACAGTGGATAAGAGTGTAATATATATATTTTATATATATATAAAATAAAATAACGTGAACTATACCTTCAGCTCTAACCTTTATGCTGGCTGTTAAAGATACAATCTTGTCTTTAAAGCCTCAGTGGCCGCAGTGAGTGGTTTTCTTCCATTCTTCTCTAGTCCACCTCTGCCAGCTGCACATGCATTTGTACTTTGGTACTATCTACACTCTGTTGTGCAGTGACATTTGTGTCTTCCATGTTTTGTCTACAGATTGATTCTAAATGTGGAAAACCAATTCCTTATTTTTGTATTATTATGCCTGACACTGATGGAATGAAAAATACAGTACATTTGAAGGCACAAATAGAAGCACCTAAGTAATAATCATTGAAAATTGTGCAGGGGCGAGCAGTGTTTTCAGTAAGCTAAATACCAAACTTTCATAATAAAATTGAATATGAAACTGATAAAGGAGATACGGATTGAAACATGAAAGAACTGAAAGCAACAATGGTTTCCATTCTTGGTGCTGGGCAGTGGGACTGGGGATAACCCAGGAGTGGGTTAAGTGCCAAATGCTCTTTGAGATGATTTTTCTGCATAAACCAATCAATGGTAGGTTAGATTGGAAGGTGGAGAGGCAACTTAAGAGATGATTGTGTTACATCTGTGACATTCCACACCCCTTTGCTCCCCGCTTACTCGTGTATTTTTGGTGATGGGCTCCAAAGGACACACATCGGTCCTGTAGCTTACCGATGCATCCCTGAGAGAGTCAGCAGAATGGGCAGTAGGTGTTCTCCTTTAGTCATGGTTTAGCCATGGCTACATGAAGGTCCTAGCAATAAAATAGCTAACATGGAAGTGACAGAGAGGCACATAACTCTCTCAATCCAAACCCAAACTCACTTTTCCTTCATCAACTTTCCTTTCACTAAATTCCAGACATGCCCACAGTTACTCCAGAGCCACATGGCATGAGGGAAATTGTGAAGAAAGGAAGTCAGATTGGAAAGAGGCAGCAATCTCAACTTGGCATAGTGAATATGTTTCATTTTTGCAAATTTTACAAAGAAATATAGACATGTGAATAAGTTGCCAGGGACTCCCAGAGGGCCCTTGGAACGAGCTCTGCAAGTGAGATCCCCTGCAATTTTGGCTTCACTTGCTTCTTGGTGACTCTACCTCCAGATATCAATTATATGAATCTGTGGAGACAGAGGGAAATCAATATAAAGGGATCTCCCTGAGTCAGAGAAATTTCTACATCCAGGAAAAGAGAAAGAAAACCTTTTGAAGAATCTCTAACCTTGCACAACAAGCAGTCCCTACTCAGAAATTCAGGCATTTCTCTCTTTTATATGTCTACCAATTTATTTCTTGATAGTGACTTTCTTACATGCATTGCAATTTCAAACAACTTGCACTTTCAAGCATTATTCTGAGATATTCTTTTTAGTATTCAACAAATTTGGATTTTTATTCATCAGGTACAACAAAACATTTCAATTTATTATGGTCCTTGGCAGCCAATATTTAAAAGGTGTCTATCCTTTTAAAGTAGATTGTGCTTTGGCATAAATATTTTGCTGCAGTAACTTTCAAACTGTGCTATAGTAAAGAGAAGGTACCTCTTAGGGAGCATCACCCAGTGGTATTGGTAGTGGTTCCCTGGGAGAATGAAAGTTCTGAGTGGGTAGGGATTCTCCCAACTGCCCCCAGAGTCAGCCAGTGATTATCTCCTCTCTGGTTTGGATTTTCAGGCATGCAGCATCAGAAGCTGACACAATTCATCTATAAAATTACTCCTCTACTGTTATTGATTATATAATTATCAAAGAAATTTAAAATAAGTATGGCATCATTGCAGAGTATATTGCAGTTATCTATGATCAAGTGTTATACATTCAATTAAACACTGGGCTAGAATGTTTCTATTAACTGGCTATGTGACTTTGGGCCTGTCACTTCACCTCTCTGTCCATCAGTTCCTAATCTCTGTGAATAAATGACTTTTAATACCTCATGCCAGTCTGAAATTCTATGTATGAACTTTGACAAATATCTTAAGCTTGAACAATATCCTTTCACTTAAAGTAGAGTACCTTCCTTCCACCAGGAGCACAAGAAGAATAAAGGACAAAGGTTGGATTTTACTTCACATCTTGAGTCATCATTTGCTCCTTTGAGCATATTTCCTCATCACAGAGTGCTGCCAATGATAGGAAATCTGTATATTGGGGTTGCTAAAGAAATTGCATGCATAAAGTGTCTTGTGCACCTTGTTTAATAAAAAAACTCTCATCATCATCATCATCATCACCACTGCCCATCATCATCATCACCATCGCCATCAATCATCGTATCAATCAGCTTAAGATTTGCATTCCTTTGTTCTCTGGCACAAATACAGCTGGGAAAAGCAACATATCTTGAACATGTCAGCAATGTAAGACAAAGGTTTTGTCTGAGCAGCTGGGCAGCCACAAGTGCAGATACTTCTATGCCTGACTGCTTCAGTCCTTCTTGGGAATGCAAATAAAGACAAACTAAAAGCACTTCCTCACTAGGCTCTGGGAGCTAACTCATCTGTAGAAATGAACTTCCATTCTCTCTGACAATTAGTTCCACTCTAAAATATGATAATTCTTTGAAGTTGCACCAAGAGAGGAAATATGGCATGCTCCACACTAAGCAAAGGAAATATATGGTACTGGCTGGGACATCAATCTCGTTTGCTCTGCACCTGATTTTTCACCATTAGAATATTGCAGCAAACCTCTGTGCTAAATCTCAAACAATTTAGCTCAGCAAAGTAGATTAGTTAGAGCCAATGCAAAGCTCTACATAATAACTTTCTTTCAGTAAAAGTGATATTCAGATATATGCTCTGAAGCCTGGACTAGAAACTGAGAAGTAATGCTTCTCCAGTTTAAACAATATTAGGTATGAATAAAGGTAAACAAAACTGGTATCTGTGGCCTGGAATTTTGCTCCAAAAACTTTTAAATCTTTAATAACTTTTACAGAGTCAAAGCCTCTTCCTTAATGTGAAATTTATTGGTGAAAAGGGCTCATGAATAGGTTGGATGAAAAGTGAGAATATTGGTCTGTATATCCATTTAGCATTGCAAAAACTGTCTTTTATCTTTTCCTAAGGACACAGACTAAACTCAGCTACTGTTTTATTAAATGCCATTAACTAGCATGGCTCCATATTAGACCTGGATGCAACTTGGCTGAATCCCCAATCAACCATTTTTTTGGAACATTTTGCTGTTACAATCCTTGAACTGCTCTTTCCTTGCCCTCCTCCTTCATCCCAAACCTGTACAGGATTAGGGTCAAAGATTTCCATCAGTGCCTCTGGGCAATTCAGGCATCATCTCTCCATATGACTAACTTTATATAAGAAAATCAACCTTGTTTTAGTGTATGAGCTTCCCGAGAAGAGATACCATAATTTACACATATTTCTATCCACAATATCTAGCATCATATATTGATCTTTGCATTGAAAAAAATCTGGTGTCTTGTGCATCACTTCGAATCTTCCTCTTCCTCTAGCCACTGCTGCAATAGCCAAGTCTGTGCAGGCCCCTTTCCTCAGTTCTGCACCACATCACCTTCACTTGCTGCCACAGACCTTTTCTGACTCCTAGTGTGCACTGCTTTGGGAATTTGCTAGGCTCCCCCTAATGTATAACACAGAAGTACGGAGATGTTGAACACCTGCAGGGCCATGCTTGGACAAAGGGTGGTGGAGTCAGTGGGAAGTTTACCCCTTCTGTGCCCCAGGAGGACAGTTCATAGGCATGTTTCATAAAGGTCTTCAGAAGGTCCTGCAAGATTGAGGACTCATTGCCCACAACAGGAGAAAGTTGGATAATGCACATTTGTGTTGGCTTCCCTTACTTCCAGGCTTTCTCCCATCTTCCACAATACTACCCAAATAAACGTCCTGCACAAAAGACATTGTCTCAGATTCTACTTTGAAGGAAACCCAGGTTGACAATTGAATTAGCCCCAATAAGTAGTGATTTATAGCAGGGTCATTCTCTAATCAGCAGACAAAAAGATTCCATTGCTGGAGGTCAGTAGGGTAGTGATAACCCCTGGTGTGTAGTAGCATCTCCACTGACAAGCTTCTCACTATGAGGACTGAGAGGTTATTCAAGTAGAAGGGAAAAGGATAGGTTATATGTTAGCTATGGAATGCAAACATGGGGGGGGGGCAATTTTAAAGATCTTGAAATCAGCTGGCCTTGGAAGTCTTGGGGGAAAAAGCTGTCCCAGCCCAGCTAATTAACAAGACAGTTGTAAGTCCTACGGAACTGTTTAAGGAGACCTTCATCTCCTGCAGCTTCAGGGAAGACCATGCTTAAAACCAAACCCCAGAACATATTTGTTAATAAAAGTATTGCTTTGAATATTAGTTTTTACAGTATTTTTTTTTCAAGGTGGAGATGTTTGAAAACAAGGACCCAAATTAAATAAATATGAAATGGTAAAAAAAAAAACCAACCAACCAAACAAACAAACAAACAAAAAAAAAACAAGCCCCAGATTTAATTGATATGGTGGCAGAGCCAAAAAAGACATGGAACTTTCAGCCTTGATATGTCTCCTATGACCAAAGTAAGGCCCTTGAAAATAGAGGAGTGGAATTCCCAAGTCATGGAATGTCTGATATTTGGAAGGACAAATATAAGAATCATAAACACCAGACTCCTCTGAACTGTCCATGAGTCGGAAGCAGCCCTTGCGGAGGAGAGTAGCCTCCCCTGATCTGGAGGCTCTGCATGGACATCAAGTGAGGACCTGGTCCTGATATGCTAATGGATGAAAAAGGCCTACAGTAAATGAGCTGAAGATTCCATAACTTCCTTATGAGACAAAAGTTGTCCTCTTTAAGATCTACCCTGCCACCCCTCATTGCCTTGAGACCTAAACCAAGGTCATTAGAGCCCAAGTGGGGAAATGCAATCCCTGCTCTGTGAAGGGATTGATATACATGAAAATCATTGTAGGAATTATTCAATATATATCAGCAGGAACTGGGAGAACACAAGTGAGGGAATGCATTCAGGGTATTGGACCGCAGTGGGGGCAGCAAATATAAATCCAGCATAGAGGAGAAATTTTTAACAGGGGCACTCATCTGTGACTCAGGAATTAATGTCTTGGTTAGAACACCTGGACCTGGTCCTAAAATGCTAATGGATGAAAAACCCCACAGTAAAAGAGCTGAAGATTCCATAACTTTCTTGTCAGTTTTGAGGAAGGGGTAGTGAGGCTAGAGGAGGTAGATGTTTTAGATGGATTCATTTTGTGAGGCCATACATCCCACTGGATGGCGCTCCCCTCAATAAAGTAATAAACGATGACTGTGTTAGGGGCAACCTGAAGCTCAGTGGTGGCTATTTGGGCAGAGATTGACAGCAGGATAGGATGACAAAGAGCTGGTCTCCCTAAACCTAGAGGGAATGATGGAATTCCAGAATGGAATGGCAGATGCTAAATGGCTGTACTTAAATGACAGAGGCAAAGAGGAAACAATTACCACAATGGACCACAAGCCTGGAGTTAGAATCAGGAGATCTGGGTGAAGGATTAATAGATCAATGTGTAGGAAGGGTCAACAAGGATGTACTTGACTTAGGCTATAAACAAAAATAGAGAAGTGGTAAGCAAAAAGATGGTGCTGTACCTGCTGATAGAAAATCGTAGTCCTCACTCATCTTCAGACTTAAGTTAACTTAACAGACATAGAGACTCTTGATTAAAGGAAAGACCGGATCCCCTTAAGGAAGGACTGTACACACGCCACAACCGTAAGTGCTCAGCTTCTCCCTGATACTTACCAAAGTGCCTCACAGTCATTTACCAGGGTAACTGTGCACTTGTAAAAGGGGGATACCCAGACATAATAAAGAACTGACACTGATCCCAGATAACCAGAATACCATCATGGTCCTCAAATCAGAGTAAGATAAAGGAGACCAGTGTTAAAAATTGCGTTCTGGCCTATATCCATGCCACAGTCATCCAAGAGTCTATAGACCTGGTGATTACACAATCTTCTGGAGTATAGTTGGGTTAGATAAACTTAGAAGTTGGCACAACCTTCACATTGGTTCCTTGACCTATGCAGAAACAGTCATCATGATAAAGAGGGGCAAGGAGAATCCACAGAAACTCCTCCTCCCCTTCTCCCCCGCCTAGGTAGCCAAGATAGAAAATAAGAATTAATCCAGGGAGTGTTCTAGGGAACAAGAATGTGGATGAGCCAATGGAGGTGGGCACAAAATTGCAAATCTTTGTGTGTCATGTTCATATCCATCGGAGAGCATTCACTGTTATGAAACACTCAACAACTATGTGGACAGAATGACTCCTCTTATAGGCTCATGAACAGAGAAGCCATTGAGGCAGGGTTGGAAACCTCAATTAGGCATGGGCCTCATGTCATAGGCTCTCTCTTATTGACCTGGATCTAGCTACTGATGAATATGCACCCTGCCAGCAATGCTGAACTTCTGTATGGTATCACTTAAGAAGACTAGCCGGCATTTGGTGAAAGGCTGATTTTATTTCATAGCTTTCACCTTGAAGGCAGCAGTGATATTTTCATTTATGAAAATGATACCTACTGTGGGTGTGGATTTGCCTTTCCTTCCCACAGAGTAACCTTCTCCAGAACCACCATACAGAAAGCTAGATTTAAAGGCATGATATCCTGAACAACACTGCTTCAGATGAGGGGACCCATTTTATGTCACTGCCCATGGAATCCACTTATTACACAATAACCTCTTCACTCAGAGGCTGCGGCCTAATATACTGATGGACTAGCCTTCTAAAGTCTTGATGAAGGCACTGCCTGGATGGCAATCTCATAATGGGGTGTTGAGCTCCAAGTGGTGGTATCTGTGCTGAACCATTTGTACCACCCATTACAGCATATCGTGTCCTCTGGGGCTATGTCCTCAACAGGTGGAATGCACAGGTCCAAGCATCAAGGGGTGGACGTAGGATCGGTCTCTCTCATTAATATTCTTAGTGAACCACTTGCAGAATTTGTACTTTTCATTCCCCAAAACTCAGGTGCTGTTTTAGTCCCTAGAAGGAAGTGCTTCCATCATGCATCTGGTGAGGTTTCCGCTGAATTGGATGCACCATCTGGTCAGTTGGGGCGCTTGAAGCCAATGGATCAGCAAATTTGGAATTTACATTAATGGACATGATTTCTCCTGTTTACCCTGAGGAATTAAGCTTCATGCTAAGCAATGATGACAGAGAAGGATATGTGTGAAACCCAGGGGATTTACTGAGGGTTCCTGTAGGACTTTCATGGTTATAAAAATGAGCACGAAACTGAAGTAACCATGGCCTGACAAAGGTGAGGCAATTAAGGGCTCAGAACCTTTGGAGCAATTCAAGCAAGAAACCTAGAGCAGCTGAAGTGCTGGCCAAGGGTAAAGAGAGGTAGTGGTGGAGGGAGATAAAGAATAGCCATTGTTTGAATTGGGACCATCTATAGCAGTGTCAAGAACTAAAACCTAGTCTACTAATACTCTTGAATTAAATTCTCGCAGAGAGAGTGTCTGATTACCATCTTGGTCCATTAAAAAAAAAAAATCACCCAAATTTATTTTAGAGTTGGTTTCCTTGGACAACTCCCAATACAAGCTCTCTTGCAATTAGCATGTGGGAAGTTTATTGGGGGAGTTCCTTTGAGATCTATACCGGAGGAAGGGTGACATCGATTTGAGCAGAGGAAGGACTGATTCGTAAGGCAGCCTTGACAAAACCCTCTGCAAATCTCATAATTCACTGTGGATCTGGGATAGTCATTCAGAGTTGTGCCAAATGTGGACTAGTGGTCCCCAATGGACCAGTCGTTGGACGTTGACTGCCACTGAGGAGTGGGTCGTGACACTGGGAGAGGCAGGTCTCTTCAGCTGAAGGCAATTTGCAGAGAAGGACCCAGCTGAGAGCTGTGAGCCATCAGCCCTCAGGAGTTTGCAGGAATAAGTGCCTCAATCTGGATGGTGGTGGCGGGCTATGGGCAGTGCTTCAAAGCACTCACCACATGTAGAAGGACTGAGGGACTAAAGGCAAACACTGGGTTCCAGTAGAAAAAAAGCAAGAATCACCCTGGATGCTCACTGTACTCAGCCTAGGCATGCTGCACCTACAGAGCCCAGGGATGAAAGAGGATGGGCCTCTGGACCAGAACTTCCTGAGGTCAGAGCCTAACTAGGCTGCTTATTAGATTTGTGACCATGGGAAAGTTCCACAAGCAAGCGGTGCCTCTGGTTAATTTTGGTGTGGGGGTGGGGTGGCGGGTTCCTTGCTATAATCTGTAAAATGGGAATTATGATTATGTCAATATCATAGGGTCATTATGGAGATTAAAATATTTAAAATATCATAAAGCACACCACTGCACAGTTAGCTCTATAGAAGGGGTTTGTGAACTAATAAAATGACCCCAGACAATGGCATTTCATATCAACCATTAGAAAATAAGCACAAATAGAAGTATTCACACAAGCAGATATCTCGGTACAACAGATTAGGAAATATTAGATTATGGAAAAGAGGGCATAAGGAAAAACAGGAGAGAAGCAGTTGAGAAAATTAAGAAGTTAAAACATTTCAGATCTACATGAGAATTTGTAATGTATAAATATAAAATCAAAATACATTTTACATTTGAGATATATGTATAATTATTATTAAATACATATTATATAAGTATATGATGCATAATTAGAATATATAAATTTATATAATAAATATGATGTCTAAACAAATACAGTTTTAGAAAATCTTTTTTATTGCCAAGAAGAAATAACATTCATATTCTAAATGTCCAAATAAAAATATAAAGACAGCTGCTTATAACTTATTCAATAAGATTTATGATAAAAAATCTAAAATAAATAATTTAAAATGGGATTGAAAATTCTGTTGCAGATTTTTTAGGCATGCATTCAAAATTCTGCTATATCTTCAAACATTTTTCCTATGTGGTCACAGAATAAGGATTTCAAATGCACAAATGTAAAGTGACTTGCTGAGCAAACTCAGTGTCACACCCTTGTTCATTAACTTGTCAGGCTCTAATCCATTGTTTCTCTCCCTTTAATTTCCCACCATGCACGCTGGCCCCAGCTGCTTAGAAGATCTATTTTGCTTTCTCAACTATAAATTCTGTAATGTATTAGCAACTCAGCCACCAAGGATTATTCTCATTATTGAATTCTCAGTAGCTATTTCTCTATGTTGTAATTGGGTAGTACTTTTAAGAGCAAATGTTGAGTACCCTTAGTGTCACAAATACTAAATTTGTTTTAAAAAATGAGGATATGATATCAATTAATAGCAGAAGATCATGGACAAATATATTCCCCAAGGTAAGATGAAATAATCAATAGCTGAAAGAGGTAAATCTGCTTCATTTGTGTGCTGGTTAAGAAAGGATAGTTCTGTTCTCCTAAACCAGAGTGACATGGCATTAAATTAGGGAATGCAATGCATATATCCTTCTTTCCAAACAGTAATTAGATCTGTGCAACACCTCCCCCTTTCCCCTAAATCTCCAAATCTCCAAACTTTATGTGGCACATACACAGAATATATATATATGTATTTATATATATATATATAGAGAGAGAGAGAGCGTAATACTTGTCTCCCCATTTATTAAATTCATGATTATTCAACATTGATGCCTATTCTAACATTTAGTGGATTATAAAGTTTTAAAAATTAATGATACCATGTCAAGTGAGAAAGATAAATTATTTTATTTCTCAAGACATTGTGTCCTTCATTTAGAACTCCTGCAAAGTATTATCTTCAGGTATCTTCACTTATACATATAGACTGAATTCTGTTAAAACATGTTGTATTGAGGGGTGTTAATGAAAATGGCAGAATAGGTAAATCCAAGGACCTGACTTTGCACAGAAACATCAAAATATCCAGCAAAAATTGTTAGAACCAACTTTGTCTGAACTCAGAAAAACATTCAAAGGTTCAGAGCCACCAAAAGAACATCAAATCAAGAAAAAGCCAATATGAAAATAGTAGGAATGCTTTGCGGCATTTTTCCTTGTTCTTGCCCCACAGCTTCCTCAGCTTGGCAGTGGTATTGAAGATGGCAGCCAGCATTCCCAGTGTAGGAAACTGTCCCTGGTTCTGGAGGAAGCAGAGCAGAGCTTATTCTCAAAAGAAGTGTCTTTTCTATCTGCCTGGAACTACCTACAGGACTGATACATAGACTTTGTTTCACCTATGTAAGGACTCACTAGGGCTGAAATGCAGTGGACAGTCCTTGAAAACATTGTAAGACAACCAAACAATCTGCAGCAGATGGGGTAAAAGATTACAATTCAGGCATACAATAGAGCACTGAATGCCTGAGAGGAAAAGCTGGAAGGAAAATTTCTTTGGAAAATCAAATTTCCAAAGCCCTGTGCATCATTAGAAAAACCCAGTAAGATCCTAAGCTTAGCCCTAGCTGATCTCTAAGCTCAGTCCAAGAAGGCATGAAGGCTAAATCAGTTTTAAATAGACTAGCTAAAGATTGAAGAAATGCCTCAGCACAGAGCCAATCTGAAAAGAAAGTCCAAAATAATCCACAAGAAAACTATTAGAACTAATGAATGAATTCAGCAAAGTTGCAGACTATAATATTAGCATAGGAAACTCTATTGTGTTTCTATACACTAGCAATGAACAACTAAAAATGTAAATTAAAAAAAAACAATTCTATTCACAATAACATTTAAAGAATATAATATTTAGGAATAATTTAACCAAGTAAGTGAAGGACTTGTCCACTTGAAACAAGAATACACTGCTGAAAGAAAATAAAGAAGGCCGTAAACAAGTAGCAAGATATCCAATCTTCATGGATTGAAAGACATAATATTGTTAAGATGTCAATACTACCCCAAGTGAACTACAGATACGATGCAAACCCTATCACAATTTCAGTAGATATTTTTATAAACATGGAAAAGCCAATCATTAAATTCATATGGGATTCCAAGGGGCCCCAAATAGGCAAAATCATCTAAAAAGAACAAAGTTAAAGATTTCATGCTTCCTGGTTTCTAAACTTACTACAAAGCCACCACAATCAAAGCAGTGTGGTACTGGTGTAAGGATAGATACATAGAGCAACGGAATAGAAATTGAGAGGCCAGAAATTAAGCCACAACTCCATGGCCAAATGATTTTCAAAAGGGGGTGGCAAATTCATTTAACAGAGCAGAACAGTCTCTTCAATGGATGATGCTGAGGCAACTGGATTACCACAATCAAAAAAAAAATAAAATCGAACTTACACCTCATACTACATGCAAAAATGAGCTCAAAATGAGTCAAGTACCTAAATATAAGCACTAAATGTGTTAAAACTTATAGGATAAAACATAGGAATAAACCTTCATAATCTTGAATTTGGCAACAGATTCTTCATAATCTTGAATTTGGCAATGCATCAGAACATACACTACAAAAATTATATAAATTGGATTTTAAAAATTCAATACTTTTGTGGTTGAAAGGTCATTAGCAAGAAAATGAAAAGACAACCTAAAGAATGGAGAAAATGTTTTGCAAATCATATATGTGACAAAGGTCTAGTATCCAGAATATATAAAGATACTTACATCACAACAACAAATAGACAAATGATCCAATTCAAAAATGAGCAAAGAACGTGAATAGACATTTATCCAAGGAATGTATACTAATGGACAATAGGCAAATGAAAAGATGTTCAACCTCACTAGTCATTAGGGAAATGCAAATCAAGACCACCATTAAATACCACTTTCCACCTACTAGGATAGTAATAATAATAAACAATAATACACACCAATGATAAATGATAAGTGTGGATGAGTATGTGGAGAATAAGAACACCCATCCATTGCTGATTCAAATGTAAAATAGTGCAGTTCCTGTGGAAAAAGTTTGGCAGTTCCTCAGAAAGTTAGAGATAGAATTTCCATATGACATAGCAATTCCGCTCACGGTTTTATACCCAAAAGAAAAAGAAAATGGTGACTAAAATAAATACTTTACATGCATGTTCATGGCAACACTATTTTCAGTAGGCAAAATGCTCACTAATGGATGTTTGGATAAACAAAATGCCATACATACATAAGATAGTATACTATTCAGTCATAAAAAGAAGATGAAGTACTGATAAGTGTTTCAATGTGGACGAACCTCAAAAACATACTAAGTGAAAGAAGCCATGCATAAAATGATCACATATTGTATATTCAATTTATATGAAATATGTGCAATTGGTAAATATATAGACAGAAGCAGATTGGTGGCTGTCAGGAGGTGAGAGAGGAGATAATGTGAGTCACTGCTTAGTAGGTAATGGCTTTTATTTGAGGCAATGAAAACATTTGGGAACTAGATAGTGGTGGTTGCACAATTTGGAATGAACTAAATGCCACTGAATTGTTCACTTTAAATGATTGATGCTATGCTATATGATTTTCACCTCATTAAAAAATGACATATTGAACCTGTGACTGGCCCCATTCTAGGACTTAAAATGATTTTAGTTTATATTTGTTCATTCATTGAACAGGTATTTAAAGGCTCCTGAGAGGGATCAGGCAGTTTTGGGTGGAGAGCATGCCGAGGTAAACAGGTTCCTACTCTCAATGGGGAAGAGCAACCCTAATCAGAGCAAGGACAAGGCCTCATGGACATTGGTGTGCTGGGACTCGTTGATGGAGCTCACAGGTGGGACGGCCCAATGGTGTATAAACCTGTTATCACAAGCGCATAGCCTAACACACATGCTATATGCTGCCATCTGCCTTGACATGTGCCCAGGGGCCATAGATTGCTGGCAGCCGCCCCAGGACACCATAGCCTTTGGGGAGAAAGAATCACCTTGATGATGCCTTGATTTGGACTTTCTTTCAGCCTCAAAACCATAAGGTAATAAATTCCCATTGTTTAAGCCATCTCTTTGCATGATCTTTGCTTGAGCAGCCCGGGAAACTAAAACAATAATCTCCATAATAAGTGAGTCATCATTTATATTTTATTGGACTTGCTACAAATTTCAAAACAATATTAAATAACAATGTCAAGAGTAAGTGTTTGTATTTGTGGTTTGGTTTCACGTGATATTCCTCTGGGGTTTCATGAGAGATTATAACCCTTGTAGATCCGTGCTAATGTTGCCACAACATTTCAAGGACTAGTTTGTAAATTAACTTGCTTATAAAGACATTCCAAAACACTCTGCTGGGAATATGAAAACTATTTGGTCAAATATCAGAATTTCCCTTCCTGCCAAACTTTTCACTTATGCAAAAACAGTTTTCACGATCCTCACCCTGCTTTACCCACCATTCCTAAAGTATTCTGACATAAACCACCCAAACCCAATCAGTTTCCCATCTGGAATGATCAGCATTGAAAACTACTTGAGCCCAGAGCCTAAAACTGTCTAAATATTCTCCACTAGTAAGGCAATAAAAACTGCCTTAAATTCCCAAATTAGTGGGTTAAGAATTCTCTTTATTTTGTATCAAATAATACAATATATGTAACAATATGGAGAAAATGTTAACATTTCTAAAGGAGGTGTTGAGATGTTGTTAGATAACTTAAGATGCCTTAAGAGACAACTGTCTTTGTTTAAAAAATTATTCTGAACAGCCAATTAAAAGATGATGAAATCTCAAGTCATACTAAAACAAAATGAGATTATATATATATATATATATATATATATATATATGTATAATATATAAACTGATATGTAAGAGAAAAGGGGAAAAAGGTTTCATTTTTGAAGAGGAGTGGAGGGTGATAAGTTAGACGAAATTGAGAAGGGAAGACGGTGGAAAGCTAGAAACATGAAGAGAGAACAAGACCTGGTAAAATGGGGGGAGTGTAAACTTCTTGGGGGATGGTGTTTGAGAAACATTTAAAAAATGGTAGTGCCTACTCCCATTTAAATATACTTGCACTGCTCAATATAACCTGCTCAAGTCTGTTTAGGTCACAAATAATTTGTGTGATAGTGGCTCCTGAATTTCACAGTCAGGCAAAATTCGTGCAGCTGGAGGGCAATAGATACCCAGGAATTTGCAGGCTTCTTTAACTGGTTTCAGAGTCTCGTCGGCTGTGGAATTGGTGTGGTGTGGGAAAGTCCAATCCTACACACACACGCAGACATAAAAGCACACACACTCCTATATATTCACATAATCCACCCTCCTTGTAGTCTCCCAGCTAGTGCTGTGAGGCTGTTTCTAATTGTTCTTCTCCATCCTTGTCTTCTTCTTTGCTTCCTTCTCCTCTTTTCCTTTCTTTCTTTCTTTTTATTATTGTTTTTCTTTATTGAAAGGAGATCAACACACAAATTTGATAAGGGTATGTTCTCATCCATATCCTCCACTGTGAGAGATTTTAACATATTTCTTTTGAGGATTAAGACCATCTGCACCCACAGAGCTGATCTATCAGGACTGAGAGCCAAGGCCATCGTTGCCAACATAAAATTCATATTTGCTCTAGGAAATTACTGCCCAGAAAGATAAACTAAGTAATTTATTACTATTTGATAATAAGCAACTTTACTAGTTGTTTTACAAAATGGCATAAAACAAATATATCAGAAGAAACAATTTGCTTACCTGGGTAGACAGCTGTTCTATAGTAACATTATATTAGTCGCCTGGCCAACTTGTTCACTTTAAAACTACAGTTTACTTAAAAAGTCCTTTCAAGATTCTCATTTTGTTGTGGCCACCAATTCTAAACTATTTTGCCATGTACTTTGCACAGTTGCCCACCTCAAAACACCAGCATTTATAACCACTTGATCTAAGACTTGAAAATTGTCTACACATCTTCCCCTAACTTCCCCTGTTCAGACATCATTAGATCCTGTCACAGCAGTGGCTTCCTCATTGTAGCGGGCTAATGAACATAGCTTTGCTTGATCAACTGGCTATTCTGGGGGTCTATTGGGAGAACTGATAGCTAACAACGTTTCCAAAACCTCTTAGAGATAGCTATTTTAAATGAATTAGGCATTTTCCCCCAGCTTCCCCATTCTCCCAAACTCCAAACTCACTTTAGCAGTTTAAATAAAACTATTCTAAATTAAAAATAGCATAATAAATTAGAAAGAATTTATAAAATAAAGAATACAACATCCATAATCTCATCACTGTCATTTATTCACTGTTATCATTTTGACATATTCCCATCTATCTTTCCCGTTATTTTAAATGTAATTATATGTACAGTATATCTGTATATATTACCTTCCACTTATGTTTTTCTCTCTCTTTCAGTATATGTATGTACATATATACATACATATGCATATATATGTATATATATACATATACATATATATGTATGTGTGCATTTGTATTTCAAATACATGCATTTAAAATCATTTAAAAGATTGTTGATAAGGTATTTCCTCCTGACTACTCCCCATGAATTGCTAGAAGACTGGGTTGCTTCTTTAGACTCTTATTTGGTACATTTTTGGAAAGGGCTTTCAGTCTAACTCAGGGGATTAGAGTTGTAAATATTTCTGTAAAGGGTTACACAGTCTCTATTACAACCTATTCTGCCATTGTAGCACAAAGAAGCCATAGCTAATACCACAATGAATAAGCAAGGCTGTGTTCTAATAAAACCTTATTTACAAAAGCCAGCAGAAAGCCAGATTTGGCCCCTGGGCTGTGGTTTTCCAACCCCTAGTTTAGCTCTGCTTGCCCTCTCCCAAATTGTTTAATGAGGACACTCTTAAATCTTGTGGGGGGTACTTGCCTAAGCACTCACAGTGCCTTCTTTTCCCTCCACTCCTGGAATATTCAGAGTCTCAGGCAAAAACCCCAACTACTCCCTGTTTTTCCACTGAGCAGAAGCCCCTGGTCTTTCCTTTTGAATACTCACACTGGGCAGGATGATGGGGTAAAAGGAGGATCAAATAAACTGAGGCTTGGCTCAGGCAAGTGTGTATTGCAGAGTAACGATAGCAATAGACAAGCTCTCCTCCAATGTTAGGGACCACTAACCAGAGGAGCTTGCAGAGCTAAGCAAAGCAAGCAGCTGAGACAGGAATGGCCCTCTGAATGGGCATCAAACTGAGGGGCTCTGACAGGTGTCAGGAAGATTCCTTACAGGGCCAAGAAATGATAGATTGTGAGAACCCAGCACAATTCCTCTTGCTATGGTTAGCTTTTTATAACTGCTTATTGGGGAAAGCAAAAGTCTGTATGTGTGTGGATGCTGTTAACAGGGCAGGGAAGTAGGTGGAAGCATTGGGTAAAGAGGAGCAGGTCAGAATTGACAGTAGAAAGAGGACCCATCAAAATTTGCTTTCTGAGAGAAATCCAGGTTCATTATCGATCTCCTCCTCCTTTGACCCCCAGAAAGGAGCCAGTTGGGGGCAGAATGCTCTGCAAGTTCTCTCTAAAGACCTCCCTACCATATTCACAATAAGTGCCCATATGTACCAACCCTTACGTGGCCGTGGCTCAAATTCTTCACCCAGGTGCCCTCCTTACGGGAATCAATAGAAGGAGCAACCTGTGGCCTGGACCTCATGCCACCCACATACTTGAACCCCCACTCTATTCCATCTGGGACACTCTCATCCAGAGACCCCATGATTAGAGCTGCAGGAGGCTTAGAGGTTTTCTCCTCCAAACCCCACCTCCACAGAATCTGGGGCTGTGGGGAGACAATGAACTATTCCAAAAAGTGATCATTAGTGGAGGCATTGATGATATCCAAAGCTGGCCATTCAGTGTTGTTACTACTTCCTTCAATGTGGTGCTCTGAATACAGTGGTTCTAAAGAGGAAATAACATGAGCATGGATCCGTGGTATCCTTTTAAAATATTTATGAAATCATATTGCTTCAATCCCAAACCTTCATATTTTGGGATAGAAGTGAGAACATCTGCCATTTTCTAGGGTTAATTCTTGTGAATAGTTTCACTTTGAGTGTATACTCATTGATCTTGCTCAGTTAGAAAGGCTCTAAAATAGTTGCCAATTTATGGCCATAATGATGTCTTCTAAGGGTTTTAATTCACTTTCTTAGTTTATTCTAGTAATGCTAGTACACAGTTAGGGTAAAATACTTGCTGTGGTAAACTGATTTCTTGTAAAGTAAAACTTGTGAAAGCAAGGTCCAAATGACCTCAACCTCACTTTGCAGAAAGTATCATCTAGAAATCGAACCCCAAGCACTGCACAAATATTCAATAATCTTGCTTAATGGTAGAGATATATATTTGGGCCTTTGAAAAAATGCATCTACCTTACAAAATTTGTAGCTCTAATTTCTGCAGAATAGATCACTGACTTACTACTCACCCTAAACTCACAAGAAGGGGGAAAAAAGAAAAAGAAACACACACAACACAAATACAAACGTGTTTGTTTTCTGAGTAACTTTTATGGCAACAGGAGTGGGAAAGCACGGTAATGGTTATAAATCTTTTAGTGAAAATGGTTTGGAATTATGATGACTGTGACTCATAGCTGAGGATCCGAATGGCCAAGATTCTTCTATTGGTTGATTGAAGCCCGTTAGCATGCAGATCAAGCACTGCTGATCGATTCCACTGGACATTTCAATTCTTCCCTTAATGATTCCGCTTCTACGTATAGTAGATAAAACCATGGCCCAGAATTTAACTCTTACCTGAGGAAAAACAAACAAACACACAAAAACCTGCTGTGCTGTGTTCTCATCCAATACTTCTTTTCAGGGTAGTAACAGGAATATGCATTCTGCTTGAACTTAACAACTCAAATATGATTTGATATATTTTCCTGTATATATAAAAGTAAGAAAATATTATGAAGCTGGTAAAAGTTGAAGTACAAATATTTTCTCTCATTTTGTAGGTTTCTTTCTACCATGAAGTCCTTTGACACACAAATGTTTTTAATTTTGGTGAAGTTTCATTTATCTATTTTTTCTGTTGTTCCTTGTGCTTTTGGTGTAAATCTAAGAAAACATTGCCTAACACAAAGCCTGAAGGTGCTTCGCTATGTTGTCTCCTAGGAGTTTTACGGTCCTGCCTCCTATAATTATGTTGTTTATTCATTATGAGTTAATTTTTGGATATGGTGTGAGGTAGGGGTCCACTTTCATTTTTTTTGTATATGGTTATCCAGTTTTGTAGCACCATTTTTTGAAGAGACTATTGTTTCCCAATTGATTGTATTTGACACTTTTGTTAAAAATCATTTGACCAAAGATATGAGTTTATTTCTGAGCACTCAATTCAATTCCATTGCTCTATATGTTTGTCCTTGTGTCAGTGCCATGCTTTTTTGACCACTGTAGCTTTGTAATAAGTTTTAAAAACAGAAAGTGTGTGTCTCCTATTTAATTCTTTTTCAAGATTGTTTTGGCTATTTGGGGCCCCTTACCCATCCATATAAATTTCATGACTGGCTTTTCCATTTCTGAAAAGAAGGCTGTTGAAATTTTGATGGAGATTGCATTGAACATATAAATTGTTTTTGGTAGAACTGGCATCTTAACAGTATTTAGTCTTCCAGTCCATGAATGTGGAATGTCCTTCCTTTTATTTAGATCGCTTTGATTTCTTCTAACAATGTTTCATTGTTTTCTGTGTCCAATTTGTTTACATCTTTAGTTAAATATATTCTTAGATATTTGGTTCTTTCAGTAGCTATTGTAAATACATTTTTTTCTTAATTCTTCTTCAGATTGCTCATTGTTAGTGCAAAGTTTTAATAATGTGGGGGCTATTTGAAAATTCTGTAACCTACAATTTCTCTAATAAAAATAATGATAGTTGAAGGGAAATTTTATTGCTGTATGGTTGAAAAGGTAAAATCACATTAATTGTTTTTGCTTTCTGAGACTTGAGGCAGAGAAAGAGAAAATAAATGTATTTTTATTATATTGAAACTGAAAGAGACATTATAGAAGGAGATTTTGCAGATTGTAGAATAGTCACCATGTTTATTTCTATTTTTCAAATTTCTGTGTAATTTTTTATTCCATTTTTTTCCATCCCAGAAAAGATAGTCTCTGGCAAAGAAAAGATAAAAGTACCCTGGCTGAAATGATGTCCTAGGTTATTAAAGTTAATATTAACAATCTTTAATTATTTCTACAGAAACAAGTGATAGAAGAGGAAATACCAAATTATCAGATTATTTACATGAATAGTTTTGCTTTGGGGAAAAACTCTTCAAAAATCTATTTTTAAGAATTGTGAAGAATGGATAAAACTTACTAAGTTTCTGAAGGCTAGAAAAACATCTTGTTCAAAACCTGTATTTTATAAGCAAGAAATCTGAAGCCAAGAGAGGTAAAGAGAGTTGCCTGAGGTCACTAGGGATTTTAATGACAATCAAAACTAGAATCATTTTCTCTTGATTTCTTCAGTCTTATGATCCTCCTTTCCATTTTAGGGCTATATATGGCATAATCAATATTTTCACTCATGTATTTAACAGCTTTTCCTGCCTTCTAAAGAATTTAAATAATGAATATTGCCTTATGTTATTTTATGAAAATACAATAAAGACAAAACACTACTAACTAGTATATTTACTAAATTAGTATTTATTGGCTGCCTTCTCTGTGCTAGAAATAATTTTGGGAATGAGAGAATGTAGGGTTCAAGCAACATTAATGTTCTCTGTCTTTAGAGAATTTATAATCTAAGACAAGGAGATAGAAAAATGGGGATGAAACTAATAAGATCAAACTTGAGATCAGTACACAGAAGGAGAAGGGCATAGGCTGAGACAGAAGACAACAGTGGTGTTTGGGGAGGGGGTTTCCTTCAGGTAGGAAGGAGGAGGAAGGGACAAACTGGGGTGGGGGACAAGTTTCAGGGGAGGGGCCCACATGTGTTCATGAAGGCACATTCCTTCAGCAACTTCCACAAGTTCTCATTGAACTTTTTTTCTGGAGCTCTCTGCAGCAAAGCTTATAAATTAATTAAAAATACATTATTTTGCTGGTAGCAGTGAATAGACAAGGGATTAAAAATTTCATGGAAAAAATATTGCTAGAGCAAATTACTCTGACGTACTCATTATCTAATCATCACCCATAGGCAACTATAGGAATTTGAAGCGACATAAACACTAATATACCACAAAAGGAATGAAAATGCCCAAACTGTTGTATGCGCGTCTAGAAGATCCACAACACCATGCTATTCTGTTTTGGAAGTCAGTTTTGTCTCTCTGGTTAGACCGGATGGGCAGAGAGCAAAGTCTTCATTCAAATCATCTGCATTTTCTCAGGACCCTAGAGCATTGGGCTGGATGCATATTAGTTGAACAAGAACTATGGTCTGATTGATTAGCAGGGAATAGCAACACCACCACGAAACCTTTATTCACATCCTGTTACTGCCTCTCCTCAATTGTTGGAGGAGGAGTCTGGTAAGTTTTCATAGTTTACATGGAGTCACGAGTGAAGGTTCTGAAAAGTTAATGCCTTTCTGTCCTGCACAGGAGCCTTAGGAGAGGAGCCCTGGATGAAGGAAGGCGATGTTCTGGAAATGACTAGGATACAGAACTGAATAATGACACCAATGATGTAAATCCTATAACTCCGGGGGCAGACTGATTTTGTATTTGGTCTGAGTGCCCTGAATACGTAGGGCGTGGGTTCCATGCACGGGGTGTGGGAGCAGCAGACACGAAGCAGTGGTGTGTTGACAGGGCTCTCCCCAGTTCCCCAGGTGACCTGGAGAAAGGGGTGTAATACTTTTAAGTGCTGGGAGTTTGGCAGGTCCCTGCCCAGCTAACAGAGGGTTAGTGCCGAAGGGTGCTAAAGAAAGGGGTGATGCAATTTAAGCATGGTGAGAAACATCTTCTGGACTTAGTAAGTGTGGTACAGGGGCTTTGTGTCCTGACAGATTAACCCTACCACTGTTGGAATTTAATACGGCAAGGTGAATTTCAGAATCCCCTTGGTGGCAGCGTTGAAGGATGGTCCACTAAGCCTTCCAGTCAACACTGACAATGCTTGCAGATGGGAAAAGCAGAGAGAGAGAGACACAGAGAGAGAGAGAGAGAGAGAGAGAGAGAGAGAGAGAGAAGATATGGATTTTGCAGTGGTGTACCAGCAAATATTTAACAAGTTCTCAGGGGAAAAAATTCTGCTTT